>NW_026732835.1:0-123624 GCF_028476545.2 Physella acuta
AGTTTACATTTTTTTAAAGTAATAAATTTATAAAATTAACCCGTTCATATTTCCCCAGCCTAAATTTTAAAAAGATAAAAAAAAAAAACTAGCTCTGTGTTAGTTTAAATCAGCTTAGCCGTAAGGGAGTTAACCGAGTGTGACGTCTAGCAGATCCACGCTTCGTCTCGCACCACTAATTTCTAACGGTGTTATTGGTGACGCGAACACCTCGTGATTTCACAGGGGGGGGGGGGGGGCGCTGGTTGAGGGGGTGGGGGTGTGACAGCTACTACAAGAGGCGCTAGTGCCCTAATTTTCATGTGAAAATACCGGACGATTTATTGCAACTTGGGTACTTAAATATTTACCAACGGCTAGGGTTGGATACTACGGCAACGTGGCCAGGAACAAACTGTCGTCTGCAAGTGTTATAACTCTAGGCTTTAGTAGGTCAAGTACTCTGACTGAAAGTCAGACCATGAAAATGGCAGAATTTAGTAAACATGGGCCTGTTTACTTTTTTTAATTGTTCAAATAAAACAAGACGTTTTTTTAATCAGGTTGTCGGTAACGAAAAAATAGTGTAAAAAACAAACGAATTTTAGACAAGGCAATACCGTGTGTCTACTGAGGATAGTCAAAACAAGAAAACTGAGTTGGAATGAGCATGTCACAAGATCAAACAACCAATCACAATCCAAAACAATATTGCAAGATAGAGGCGCCACAGAGGCGTAGCGAGGGGGGGGGGGTGCGGGGGTGCGGATCGCACCGGGTGACACCATTTAGGGGGGGGGGGTGACACCAAGGCAAAAAATAGCAAAATATATAGAGAAAAATTTGAGGGGGGGGGGTGCAAATCGAAAGTTTTGAGGAGGGGGGGGGTGCAAATCGAAAGTTTGAGGGAGGGGGGTCGCTACACCCGACCTCGCTACGCCACTGCTGTGCCAGGAGGGAGAAGTAGAAGGAAGGCAAAACTGGGTGGATGACATCAAGGATTTGACGGGGCTACCCTTCGCTGAACTAATCAAAGCGGCAGAGAATTATAAAGTCAACAGTTGTGCCCCAACAACCCCCCCCCCCCAAGGTTAAGGGGCAATAATAATGATGATGATAAATGGAAGACTCCTGAGTCAGATTTAAATAGGTATAGGGGAAAAAAGGCAATTGTTAAGACTGGAGCCTCAGAATAATTAGTTATGTTCGATTTGGAACTATAGGCCTACATGTCCCTTGATTTCTCTGTATTAAATAAAGGTAAAAATAAAGTTACCATTTCGAACGTGGTGGTCAATAGGGCACATGAAGTAGATTTAATCTGCCCGACCATCATTACTTACCCTAACGAACGTCATATAGTCTCGAAATTCAGATTGTTAAAAATTGTTAACAACAACAAAAAAAGTTTTATTTGTGCTATTTCTTCGACCTCCATTTAACAATAATGGTTCGTTATAGTTGATGACCATATAATTAAATTTTATAGCTTCCTCTACTCGAGCCTTAACCCATTATTTCAAACATGGATCGTTCAGAAAAAAAAAACATTTGTTCATGGTGTTATAATAAATGAACATTGTAAATCGCTTACAAGTACAAGTGCAATGGTTTGAGACGTCTCCATGGTGATGCGTATAGTAATTAGTGATTTAATCGTTTTATTGTAATGGTATAAGACGACGCTTGAAGGTTACGTATAATGTTAGGGGATTAAGTGTTATATTTTAATTATCTGAGACGCCTTCTAGAGGTTACGTAAGTAATTTCAGGCGGGGGGGGGGGGTAAGCGTTATATTTTACAATCTTTATTTTACAGCTTCCTAAAACAGTGGTGGATATTGCTTGAGCGGAGACGATTTGTCTTCAGAGTACATTGATAAGTCGTATAAAGACAGTAATGTAGCCAGGATCGTCTCAAGGGGGGGGGGGGGGGGGGTCCAATTTTTACCCGGGGACAAACTTTCGATTTGCACCCCCCCCCCCCTCAAACTTTCGATTTGCACCCCCCCCCTCAAACTTTCGATTTCCACCCCCCCTCATACTTTTTATATATATACCCAGGGGTCTATGGGGGGAGGGGTCCCCTGCCTACGCCACTGTATAAAGAAGTACGTCGCCGAAGTCACGATAAGAATAGTCTACCATGGCAGTAAACTAGCAGCGGATTCGGCTTCGTCGGGTGGTAGAGCGCTAGACCGCCAACCCGGAAGTCTCTGTGTACGTCCCTGAGTCCACCCAGCTCTTATGGGTATTTGACTCACGTTAGTAAAGTTAAGGCGGCTGGGCATAGCGCTGACCACACTATCCTTATTATGCCGAGGTAATTGAAACAGATGAATTCTACTTCTACAGCTTTATCTGTGCGATCTTTTACCACATACAATGATATCTGTACCTTTGACTCCATCCACACGTTCTTTGTCTCTAAAGAAGAAACATAGACTTTAATGAGTTTTACGTCTAGCTTTCGCAACTAGCTTGTGGTGTGTTAGAAAAAGACAATATGTATGCCTTGGGGCGACAGAACACGGGGGCCGGTTGGCCGAAAAGTCTACGATGAGGGGGTCAAAACTGACCTCGAATGACCGGCGCCTTATATGGGCGAATTAATTAAGCATTCAAATTCTCAATGTCTTCGAAAGCCTAAGCGAAGCTGGGCAGCATGCCTAGTGGTTATAGAGTGTACATCACACATGGTTATAGAGTGTACATTACACACTTGGTTATAGAGTGTATACCACACATAATATTATAGAGTGTACATTCTTTATGACTTGATTTGGATTCAGTTATGGTTCGTGTCAGGTGCCATTCATTTCACGGGTTGTAAACACTGATCCTTTTGTCGCGACTGATCAAAGGTAACTATTGTTTCATATTCTATTGCTCCAGACGTTTGCTGCATACCTCACTGATTCATTATAAGCCAATTAGATCTGTTTTACACAAGGATAACTAGCACTGATAAAGACTTCCTTTGATGTTGTATAGAGTGTACATCTCTTTATAATAGTTCAATAATTTTCTTACTTCACACTCAGAAAAAGTGAAAAACAGACATACATACGATACTTACAATTTGGCGCACAACTCATGTACACAATACATAACAAGCAGGTGTACATAACACTAATACACACCCCACATACAAGCAGGTGTACATAACACTAATACACACCCCACATACAAGCAGGTGTACATAACACTAATACACACCCCACATACAAGCAGGTGTACATAACACTAATACACACCCCACATACAAGCAAGCAAGTGTACACAAGACACAAAAACTGTGCATTTAGCACATACGATTATATAGTGTACATCACATATATACTCATAGAGTATGCAACAAACATATGTTATAGATTGAACATCACACACATGGTTGTACAGTGTATATTACACATAAGTTTATGGAGTGTACATCACACATAAGGTTATAGAGTGTCGTTATACCATGGTTATGGATTGTACGTTACACATACGTTTAAAGTGTGTACATTACACAAATGTTTATAGAGTGTTCATAACACACATTATTAAAGAGTGCACATTAAACGGAAGTTTAAAGAGTGTACATTACACAAGTTTATAAAGTGTACATAACACACATGTTTATAGATTATACATTAAACACATAGTTATACATTGTACACTACACGTACGTTTAAAGAGTGTACATTACAAATATATGTGTATAGAGTGTACAAAACATATGGTTATAGAGTGTACATCACTCATAGTAATAGAGTGTATACCACACATAATGGTATAGAGCAGGGGTCGGCAACCTTTTGAAGCGGAAGAGCCAAAAGTTACAATTTTCAAAATTTCCCTGGTTTTAAAGAGCCACTAACATTTTTTTAATTTCAAATATTTTTTTTTTTTATTAAGATTATTAGTATTTGTGCAAGGAGCTGGAGAGCCGCATCTAGATATCAAGGGAGCCGCATGCGGCTCGCGAGCCGCAGGTTGCCGACCCCTGGTATAGAGTGTACATTCTTTATGACTTGATTTGGATTCAGTTATGGTTCGTGTCAGGTGCCATTCATTTCACGGGTTGTAAACACTGATCCTTTTGTCGCGACTGATCAAAGGTAACTATTGTTTCATATTCTATTGTGTCAGACGTATGCTGCATACCTCACTGATTCATTATAAGCCAATTAGATCTGTTTTACACAAGGATAACTAGCACTGATAAAGACTTCCTTTGATGTTGTATAGAGTGTACATCTCTTTATAATAGTTCAATAATTTTCTTACTTCACACTCAGAAAAAGTGAAAAACAGACATACATACGATACTTACAATTTGGCGCACAACCCATTTACACAATACATAACAAGCAGGTGTACATAACACTAATACACACCCCACATACAAGCAGGTGTACATAAGACTAATACACACCCCACATACAAGCAGGTGTACATAACACTAATACACACCCCACATACAAGCAGGTGTACATAACACTAATACACACCCCACATACAAGCAGGTGTACATAACACTAATACACACCCCACATACAAGCAGGTGTACATAACACTAATACACACCCCACATACAAGCAGGTGTACATAACACTAATACACACCCCACATACAAGCAAGCAAGTGTACACAAGACACAAAAACTGTGCATTTAGCACATAAGATTATATAGTGTACATCACATATATACTCATAGAGTGTGCAACAAACATATGTTATAGATTGAACATCACACACATGGTTGTACAGTGTATATTACACATAAGTTTATGGAGTGTACATCACACATAAGGTTATAGAGTGTCGTTATACCATGGTTATGGATTGTACGTTACACATACGTTTAAAGTGTGTACATTACACAAATGTTTATAGAGTGTTCATAACACACATTATTAAAGAGTGCACATTAAACGGAAGTTTAAAGAGTGTACATTGCACAAGTTTATAAAGTGTACATAACACACATGTTTATAGATTATACATTAAACACATAGTTATACATTGTACATTACACGTACGTTTAAAGAGTGTACATTACAAATATATGTGTATAGTGTACAAAACATATGGTTATAGAGTGTACATCACTCATGGTAATAGAGTGTATACCACACATATTGGTATAGAGTGTACATTCTTTATGACTTGATTTGGATTCAGTTATGGTTCGTGTCAGGTGCCATTCATTTCACGGGTTGTAAACACTGATCCTTTTGTCGCGACTGATCAAAGGTAACTATTGTTTCATATTCTATTGCTCCAGACGTTTGCTGCATACCTCACTGATTCATTATAAGCCAATTAGATCTGTTTTACACAAGGATAACTAGCACTGATAAAGACTTCCTTTGATGTTGTATAGAGTGTAAGTTACACATACCTTTAATGAGTGTACATTACACATAAGTTTATAGAGTGTACATAACACACATATTTATAGAGTGTACATCAAACATGGTTATACATTGTACATTACACATATGGTTATAGAGTGTACATCAAACATGGTTATATAGTGTATATTACACATATGGTTATAGAGTGTACATCACACATGGTTATACAGTGTACATCACACACATTGTAATAGAGTTTACATTAAACGGAAGTTTAAAGAGTGTACATTACACATAAGTTTATACAGTGTATATAATACATATGTTTATAGAGTGTACATTACACATTTGGTTATAGAGTGTATACCACACATCTATATATATATAAAGCAAAGTGGTCAAGTGCCCGAAAGGGCACTTCCCGGCGCCGCAGGCGCGTCAAAATTGGCACGATGGTGCCTGGGAGCTATAGAACACGAGGGCCGGTGACGGTTCGCCGAAAAGTCTAAGGAGAGGGGGTCAAAACTGACCTCGACTGACCGGCGCCTTATATGGGCTATATTACGAAAAAAAACTTTCCTCCGACGACCTTTGATATTTTGTGGGGTGGTAGGAGAACGCCTTGGGGTGTCACAAAAACTCGCCATGTCCGGGAAAAATTGGGAAATGGGTCAAAACTGACCAGTCGTATTTCCCTATATAATCTTTTTTATGGGAAAAACAGAGGGTAATTTCAAAACGGATTTTAGGGCACTTGCCCTCTTTACATCTGGCTAATTTTTTACATGCTTATAGGTAAATAGCTTGGCCGTAGGGCAAACCTGTCGGTTTCACTCAAAGCCCTCGACGAGGGCTAAAAAGAGACCGTGAGTGAAATTCTCTTTATATGAGCTTTATTACGAACTTTTTTCCTCCGACGACCCCCCTTGATATTTTGTGAGGTGGTAAGAGAACCCCTTGGGGTGTCACAAAAAACTCGCCATGTGTGGGAAAAATCGGTTAATGGGTAAAAACTGACCAGTCGTATTTCCCTATATAATCTTTGTATTTTATGGGAAAAACAGAGGGTTATTTCAAAACGAATTTTAGTGCACTTACCCTCTTTATGCATATAGGTAAATGGCTATGCCGTAGGGCAAACCTGTCGGTGACCGTAAATAATTCAGTTACGTATCCTCATTAAATAAATTAATTTTAAAAGGCAATGTAATATAAATTATGAGATATACTGTTCATGGAACCAGTGTAGTTCTAATTCCATTTTAGTTATACATTCGTACTTTCCAATATTTTCTCTGAGAACGGAATTTAAACAACAAACAACATTTTCCCTAAAGTTAGCATTACTGTTTAAATTTAAGCACTCCACACCTCATCCATCGCTAAATAATTAAGTGTTGAAATTCTCAAATGCTTTTTAAAAATCTAAGCGAAGCTAGGCAGTATGCCTAGTATGTGTATAGACGCCAAAAATGTTCTCCGTTACCCCAAAAGCCCCCCCCCCAACCACGCTTCAAGAATGTTGGAAATCCCCAAGGTTTTATAATCTGTAAAATATACCCGTTCAATACATCAGCTTTCATAGACCAAGTCTGCACTAAACGATACTCCAATGCAGAATTTCAGTTAACTCAAAATGCGTTTATACGAAACAATATACCCCTCTTATAAAGCTTACGTTATTTAAATTCAAATAGATCTCGCTGGGTAAACGGTGGAGCTCTCTCGACGAGAGGTACACCCTTGGATGAACTTGATCACGTGCTCCAAATCTCCAATCGTATCCTTTGCAAGATAAAATCGTGCTCAGCCCCCAGTCACAACAAAACAAAAAAAAACTAACAAAAGAAACCGTTATGTTTTTTAGATTGCCGTATAAATAGGTTATCAGACAGCAACCACCCTACCTCTGTATCAAACACCCATCCACCCTAACCTTTTCATTACACGATGTTAGCGTGTGTAAGGCACCCCCCCCCCCCCCCCCAGATTATCCCCCATCCGACTGGTCGCTTTTGAAACGTTTTTTTTTTCTTTTCTAAAATTTGAATATTCCCCACGTAGTGTTTTAATTTTCTGATTTACTCGACCGTGCAAGGTCATCTGCGTCGTCGCGACAGCGTCATGCTTGTCACAAGTACCGTTAACTCGAGATAACGGAGGTGGGGTGGGGGGGGGGACGACACTACTACCCAGGTGATCAACAGGTTGTAGCCATTCTTCCATTGGCTGTTTATTTTTAACATCTTTATTTCTATTGGTTGTTCGGTAAACAGTTGCTTCAGTTTAAAAAAAAAAATTAAAGCGAGAACACAAACACACACACACACACACACAGAGGACAAAAGCACACGTACACACTCACGCCGGCATAATCCCCGCCACACACACACGCTGTTGCACACACAAAAGCGTCAACAGAGTAGAAACTTCCCGTTACGTTTTTTTTTTTACTGCACCCATAAACAATATTTCAAGTAGCGTTTCATCTCAATACATTACCACGAGATTGCCACGTGGTTTATGGGGGCCGGCCACTTGATGTGTCGTAGAATGCAGCCATACTGAAATTCGCTAATAATTTTGGCTAGTTAAAGCTAGGGCGACTGATCTTTGTACACTATCGTCGCCCCTTCCTTGTTGGAATAACCCATCAGTTAGGTCTAGACGACACCACTGTGTGAGTGTGCTTTGGGTATCGATGCCACAACGTTGTGAACCAACGGCATCTAGTTGCAATGATGTCAAACTGGTGAATTAGTATAAGTCAAATACACGAATGGAATGGTAATTGGCGTAATAAATTTTTAAAATGTGTATTTTATCAATTGTTTACAGAATAGATCTAAACGAAAACCTCTTTCAATTTCAATAAACAAAATGAAACATTTTACGCATAAGATTATTCTGCAAATGAAGATCTCTTACAGCTTACATCATCTGGAGCGATATAAAAATTATTTTTGTTTAGTTTAAAAGCTTCACTAAAATAATTTTTTTTAAAATAAGAAAATTAAAGGGAAATAATAAATATATAACTACCGACTTTTTCACGACTTATTTCCCCGGAATTGAGGATTGCAGTGCTATAAAATCCAACTAAAACAGCATTGTTGGGGGCAGCAGAGTTTCTTCCAGGCATCTCTTCGGGGGGGGGGGGGGGGGGGGGGCTATGCGCCCCCCCCCCCCCCAAAGAAAGTCTACCGCCCCGCCCCCCCGAACGAGAAGGAATTTATATAGTAAACATTCACTTTTACTAGTGTGCTACTACCCTGTGTTACACGTGTAATAGATTATTATAATAGAAAATAGTGGGTGTTGTAAACAAGCGTCGTCGACAGTGTTTTTTTCCAGATTTTGTTCTACGAAGTAGGGGGGTGGCGGTCACTGTAAAAAGGATACGGCTGTTCCACCCCCCCCCCCCCCCGAATGAAAAATAATATAATGGAATAATATATACTTTAATCAGTGTTTAAAGTGACCCCCACCCCCTTTTCAGAAAAAAAAATGTTTTAAAGAAAAACTACTGTAGGCATAGTTGGTTTTCAATAACTCGTAATTAATGCAAATGACGGTGTGGCCGCGCGGCTGAGCGCTAAACTACTACCCCGAAAGTCTCGAGTTCTAATTCAGGGTAGGAAGTCCCTAAGTCTACCCAGCTCACTTCAAGGAAGGTAAAGGCGACTGGGCAAGGTCTGACAACACTATCCTTATATATATCAAGGTCACTCAAACTGGTGAACTCTACTTCGCCTGCCCCACGTACCGTACGATTTGAAATGGGATATTATATATATATATATATATATATATATATATATATATATATATATATATATATATATATATATGTGTGTGTGTGTGTGGCATAGTGCCACATACTGAATTAGTTATCTAAAAAGGGGTCATCCGTAAATGACGTCATGCTTTTTCTTTACGAGTTTTACCTCCCCCTCCCCTCCGTCACAAAAAGCCAGACACCCCCCTAAAATGACGTCACACCTCAGCCTTCTTCACACACCGTCACAAAATTACGGACAACTCCTCCCCCCTACGAGTGTGACGTTATTTATGGACGACCCCCAAACTAAAGTGGTTAAAATTAAAACAGATACGTTTATCAGTCAGCAATGAATGCAACTAATATAAAGTTACAAACTGGAGCCAGATATCAACGTTTTTCCGTTTTGGCTCATTTGCGACCTTGTCTATTTAAGGCCGTGATGAAACGAGAGTTCTGTTTACCACAGAAACCAACGCCAAGTCTGATTTGAAGAATTGTGGGAAGGCTCAGTGTCAACAGGAGGCAGACGTGTAGTTTGCATCGGACGCGCCGCTCAGACTGTCCACACATGTCCCCCTCGCGCCACTCGGCGACTGGCCAGATATTTCACCCGTCCCCCAGGACAACAATATTTCCACAGTATCTAAGGCTAGGCCACAATGAAAAACAATTACTGTTAACAAAGTGCAGCCATATCTTTGAAAATCTCATATAAACATTATTTAAGGTACAGCTGCTATAAATTATCATTCATTCAGATATTATAATTTGTATAATAAATAAAACAGGACCTTTGGTTATTTGCATATTTTCTTATTTTTTTAAAAAGTTAATTACTAAAGCTTATAATTAGTATGAGGCATATTACGAGGGGTGTAAGGCACGGGAAAATATGCTTGGTTGAGTATGTTTTTTTGAGTAGAAGTAGAAAGACAAAATCGAAATTATAAGCAGTTTATTTATTTATTTGGAGAAATATTGTTACATATAATAGTAGCCTATATTTATTGTAGACCCTATTATAATTTGTTTTTAATTCTCTAGATCTAGCTTTCTTGGTCTAAAAAAAAAGCAGCGATTTAAGTAAAAATCGTTACATAATTCCAACCTAGAACGTAAAGCCCGAATGGGGTGGGGACGTGATATTCGCTTGGACAGCCAGCGTGCACACTTGCAAAGACGTCGCATGATTTCTCTGGGCGAATTTCCTCGCAGGCTTTCTTCATCGCGGCGAGAATCCGTACTTTGTTAGGGGTTTCCTCGACACTTCCACACACGCAGTTTTAAAACCCGAAGCCACGCCGAGGGGTTTAAATCTGGGTAGAGTTCCCTGGTGTTTATTTCGGTGTATAATTATAGATTAAACCAGACACCAGGCGTAGTGCTTTAAATATTGGTATGTGGTGTTAACTTTGAATTTGACATTCGAAATTCTTTGAGTTATGCTACAGGAAGTATAGCCCGGTTAACAAATTCCGATGCAGAGCTGTTAGGTCCGGATTTTTATTGTGCTAAAGTGGACGAAAATTATTTAAAGTCTTAAATAAATCCACAAGTTAGGGCGGAAAAAAAGATTTCCAGGACTTGCAAGTTCAACTCGTCTGTTTACACTGAAGGTTGTTGACTGGTATTTAGATCTCCTTACTCCCACCACAGCAGACGACAGGGACTGGACGAGGGTGACGCATCCAATCGCGGGCAAGCGAGACCTGAGCAGAAAACAAACTTGTTGAGGCGCACAGTCCGGTTGACAGAGGACCTCTTGTGTCGTGGGGGGAAAGACGGTAAACAAGCGAGCCTTGTTGTGTTTGGGGTTTCCATCACGCCGAAAAAGGTGAGCAAATACAGCGCGGAAGTAAAGGAAACGAGCTACTAGCAAAAGGTGCGATGGACACATTCGTCAGTGATCAATGAATTAAAACACCTTGAGCCACTGTGCTTGTTGCTTCCAATACAACAAGTTATAGTAAAACAGTATGGATTAATTTCATATCTTGAATCTATTTTGTAAACCATCCAGGCAATAAAATAATAAACTGAACACGCGACAACGCTCAACACAGGGATATTGTTTATTCTGTGTTGTATTATTCAAATTTTGAAGAACTCGATGACAGTGTAAATTGCCCAGGTGATACAAAGGTAAGACCGCTCTTTGCTAACTACCTTTCTATGAAATTTTTAATTAAATTGAAGTCCCACCATTTGGTTTTAGAATTCTTTTAGAATTACATAAAGTAGGTATAAAATACTCGAGAAAAAGATCTTGCCCGAAATGAAGCATGCGTATTTGAATCTGTTGTAAATGTGGTGCCTAACTAAATCAAACTAAATTACTGTATTATTTAATAAGTTAATAAGTTAATACACTTGTTTATCTAACAGTTACCCGTGTCCATTGTTCGGTATCTTTTGGACGATTTTTATTAGCTTACTTACTAGATCTAGATTCTACTTTACTTTTACTGCGAATTGATTACTTTTTACTTTTTAATCACTTTTGATTATATAATATTGTATATTATAGTGTTTAATGTTTATATTAGTTTATAAGTAGAGACCATGTCATTAATAAAATTAATATTACTATCTTAGATCTACAATAATAGTAGTGCTGTTAATATAATATTAATCCCCCTGTTATATTAATTTTTTTAAAGGCTATGTCCGCACGCTGACCTTAATTCGCACACTACCCCCCCCCCCCCCCCAGTCGTGCTGAAATGTGTGTAAAATATTTAGTAGGGTGGGTGGGGAAGGAAGGGTACATACTTGGGTGTGGTCTTGGGCCATGTGCATTTATTGTGAAAAAAAAACCCGCCTCTTCTGTAGCCCGGGGCTGAACGAAGTGATAGGGTCATCGCAGGCTAGGGTAATCGCAGGCTAGGGTCATCGCAGGCTAGGCCTTCGCTGTGACGAAATGAAAGGCACTGATTTCAATGAACGAGTTTCAGTGGCGTAGGCAGGAGGGTGGTTAGGGGGGTCATAACCCCCCCCCCATAGACCCCTCGGTTTATATATAAAGTATGAGGGGGGTGCAAATCGAAAGTTTGAGGGGGGGGGTTGCAAATCGAAAGCTTGAGGGGGTGTGTGCAAATCGAAAGTTTGAGGGGGGAGGGGGCAAATCAAAAGTCTGAGGGGGGAGGGGTGCAAATCGAAAGCTTGTCCCCGGGTAAAAATTGGACACCCCCCCCCCCCCCACTCGAGACGATCCTGGCTACGCCACTGATGAGTTTATTAGGGGTGTCAAACTGATTTTTTAAAGCGGTCCCAGAGCTTTTTTGAAAGTTGCTATGTCAAGAACTCATGATTCTAAGATAGTGTACACTAAATTTGTTCATAAATCTCAAGTAGTAAAAAAGTTATGACGTTTTAAAAAAATTAGTTTTTAACTTTTTTTTCAACACCCTAAAAAGTGCCATGTTTGAGAGGTTATATCTGTAAAAGTATATGTCACAAACACAATCTTTTGAACTCAACACAAACACACATACATAGAGAACAGACTCAATTTTTTTCAAACCTCAAAAATAAGTACATCAATTAAATTTATTGCTTTTAAATCGGCTTTTCTCACTTTTTGAAAAAATTGAAAAGGGAAGTAAAAAACACAGTTTGTACATTTTTAAAACATCACAAAAAAAATGTTACATGTATGACTAGAACAAGTACGTTTGAAACACACGTTTGTTCAGAAGAGTGCAGGTTTCACAATCTGTCGAAAATGCGTCTTTTTAAAAAAATTACAAAAAATAAATTATGACACCTACAGTAGATCTGAATACATAGAAATAAAGGATAATCATAGCGCTTAACATGTAAACAGTGTTTGTGTCTGTGACTAATTTATATGCGATCCAATTGTGGCTGGAACAGTGCTAGGGTCACATAAAGAAATTTTTGTTGTTGAAATAATTATTAGTCTCTAGAACCAGTAGTACATTTAAAAGTAAGAACATTTATTTAGAATGCCTCAGTCAATTTGACTTACGCGAGCTTTTGATAAAATGAGGGTCAGACTTTTGGAGCTTAACTCACTATGTGAGCCTATGTTTGGAACTGTATGTAGGGTTAGGTTTAGGGCTAGGGTTAGGTTTAGGGCTAGGGTTAGGTTTGTGGTTGAAGTAGGCCAATCATCGCTGAATGTGCGACTGGCTAATCGACCAGCACCAGTCAGACCTGTGTAGAACACAGAAGAAATAAATATTACATAGTCAAAGCTAAAGTGGGGCCAAGTTTTTTTTTAAAAACACATTGTGGTGTCGAGATTATTAAGGGGAAATACAATTACATTTTTTTAAAGTTCCACCTCTTTCAACCCTGCCCTATAACCACCCCCCCTCATCTCTCTCTGCTTCCCTGAACTTCAATACAAGACACTAATGTATGCTTAATGACAACCAGTGGCGTAGGCAGGGGGGGGTTAGGGGGGGTTATAACCCCCCCCCCCCCATGGACCCCCAAAATGACTACTTTTTTACGTTAAGCTATAGCTATTGACTTGTGTCAATATTATTTAGGGCTTAAACACTAAACACTTAAGCCTGGCAGCCTCTAGAACAACAATGTATATCATTGTGATGAGAATTGCCTGTAGAATTTAGTTATGAATTTTATTATCGCGCTAAAGTAAAGTATAATAATCTGGAACGCAGTAGGCCAAGGGAAAGTTGGCCAAGGTTAGATCAGTTAAGGAGTGTCGAAAGGGAGGGGTGGGCTACGTGGGTAGGCCTTTGTTGTCTAATATGATTGTAGTGCAATCGGAAAGCGTCTAGAAATGAAAAACAAACAAAGGAATTGATTATTATTCGCATTGAGGTTCTATAATGTGTATGTTTTTACTACTTCAAACCATTTGAAATTCATTTCACTTAATTTTTAAAAAGATAAGTAAACTGAAAATGATAAAGATGGCAGAGGGAGGAGTAGGCAGGGGTGAGGGGAGGGGAGGGGGGGGTTAGAACCTTCAAAATGACAATCCTTTACGTTAAGTTACAGCTATTGACGACGATGGACTTGTGTCGCTATCATTCAGTGCTTAAACAACAAACACTCAGGGTCGCAATAGGCGAAGGGAAAGCTGAACAAGGTTATCAGTTAAGGGGTGTAAAAGGGGGTGAGGGTGGGATGAATATTGGTACGTATCAATTATAAAATACTACCTGATGCACATCTGGCAGGAAGGCGTGGGCTTGACCCACAATTGTTGACACAAAACTTTGTGTTGGTAGGCTATATAAAAAAACTGCGTATTTGGTTAAATATAGATGTAAAGCCAGGAACCTACAGTAGTCAATTTAGACAGAATAGAAGACCAATAATAATTTGCTTTCTTCTTCGTATAGTCGTGTTTTAATGTGTATCTTTTAACTACTTCAAGCAATTTAAATTCATTTTAATGATGGCGGAAGGAAAAAGGAAATTAAAAACTACTTTATTAACTGATTTCTTTACAAAGAAAAGTAAAACTGAAAATGATAAAAATGAAGATGGTACTATTGCTTTTCAAAGTACATTACATCAAGAAATGTCCATAAATTCAGCACCTTCGACTGTTTCTTACGCAAATGATATCGGCAATTTTATCAAAGGAGTTATAACAGACGATACACGGTTGTATTTATTAGAAAACATCTGGCGTCCTGATGAACTTTTAAAATTTCCAGCAAGCGGACAAAGAAATTTAAAGTTTCAATATTTGTGGCTACTTAGGTGGAACTGGTTGACTTATTCCAAATTACTTGATGGCGCATTTTGCAAATATTGTGTTTTGATTAGTTTGAATTATCGTGGTGTAGGTAGTCAGCCTATGGATAAGCTATCAAAAATTTCATTTTCAAACTGGAAAAAGGCAACAGACAAGTTTAATGAGCACCAGCAATGTGAGTATCATAAAAGAGCAATTTTACTTTCCCAAAATCGTAAATCGGTGATGGAGAAAAAAAAATTAACTTATTAAAATCTCCTTAAATGTATCATAAGTCAACAAATTCAAGAAAATCGTTTAAGATTAGCGCCCATAATAGAATCTATAATATTTTGCGGCCGACAAGGAAATTTTTAGTTGGAGAAAACTGCTGAAAATGATGGAAATTTGATTTTTATAATTTTTTACGATAGTGTACATGTGTTACTTGTTACAAAACAATAGCTAATACTAAGATAAGTTAGTCGGTGGCACCCACGAGTTTCTATTGTCACCAGCCACCAATACTTTACACGCACGCACTTACACATGCATATGTACACACACACACACACACATATATATATATATATATATATATATATATATATATATATATATATATATATATATATATATATATATATATATATAAAATGCTGGAAAAAATTTGAACCCCCCCCATGAGACGATCCTGGCTACGCCACTGATGACAACATTAATTTTTTTTAAACGTCTCGCGTATAAAACTGTCCCGAAAATTAGTGCGAATTAAAAGATTTGATTAAGTGATCGATATGATAGCAAACTAGATGGCTTGGAGTTCGAATATCGCCGCGGCAATGCGTAAAACATGTGGACTTCTTTTTCGCACCCCCCCCCCCCCCCACATACCCCCGCGCCCTGGTGTGTACGTGACATTATGCTTCCTTAGGCGATGAAAAATAAAGCATTGCGTTGTTCTGACCGTACCCTACCCTTATGTGAAATTCCCTAAAGACGCTAATTGTATTAGAATAAAGAAACGTGGACCCCAGCCAGAGTTTCTTCCAGGCATCTCTTCGGGGGGGCGAAGCCCCCCCGAAAATTTTTTACCGCCCCCCCGAACGAAATGAAATTTATATAATTTATATAGAAAATATATACTTTTAACAGTGTCCGCCCCCCCGAAGAAAGTTTACCGCCCCCCCGAAGATTTCAAGTGCCCCCCCGGAGAAAAAAGTCTGGAAGAAACACTGACCCCAGCTTGACGTAATTTTTTTTTCTGTGTTAAAAAATAAGCCGAGGCTTCAAGTGGATCTTGGCATTTCTAAAAACCCCTCAGTGCTGAGATAAGAAAATAAAAAATGGCAGTCCCACTCAACTTATCACACAACCACATCGAGGATCTTTATCGGGTGAAAGTGGACACATCCATTCCTTGTTACCCAGTCATAATTATTTCCAGAGTTTCTTTCAGGCATCTCCGAATGGGGGGGGGGGGGGGGCTCACCGGACAAAACAGGAAAAAAAAACAATTTATATAGCAAATTATAATTTACCAGTGTCCGGTCCCCTTTCCCCCTCTCAGAGTTTTAATTTAAATACGCCTATCCCCCGGAAGTTCCAAGTACCCCCTACCCCGGAGAAAAAAAATATCTGAAAGCAACCCTGATTAATATATTTTAAACGTTGGGCTGGCGATAAATTTCAGTAGCTGGTGCACGAGTTGTTTACAATCACTTAAGCAGCACCGTTATGGGACGGGGGAAGTCAAGTTGTAGGTGCCGGTTCTCGTCTTTTGTCCACGTAGGCCTAACGGTCCCGTTCTGTGTGAACCGAGCCTGGGGTCGCAGTGATGTGATACATACGTACCCCGGGGCAAGTCAAGCATCACATTGGCCATGGTGTGCCAGAACTTGTCGTGGTGGTGCCAGGATAACTACGTCTGTTGTTTGACGATGCCGCACTATATTCTTACTTGTGTGCTGTTTTGTCAGGGCCACACACTTTATCGTGTCGATTTGTGTGCGTGTGTGTGTGTGTGTCGTCGATGGAGGTTATGGTTATTAGGGATACTACCAGGGTTAGACGGCCATCTCTTTGTTGGATGGGGGGGAGGGAGAGGGGGCACAGGGAAATATTGTCCCTCCCTCAACCCCATTTTAAAGTGCTCCCCACCTCCAGATAAAATAGTCTGAAAGCGTAGTGATATCTGCAACAGATAACCGGGGTTTCTTTCAGACATTTTCCTCCATTGGGGGGGGTATGATGTGGAGAAACACCGGTTGAGGTATTATATGTCCCTTCCCTGGAGTGATCCTTGAAAGAAGCACTACAGATTAACTTCAATACAGCCATGTTAAATAAAGAAGCAGGCCTACAGTTGTTGTTTTTTTTTTCAGTTATAAATTATCCAGTTTCCACTCTTACGTAATTAATAATTATAAATAAAGCTTGGCTCATGCATATTAGGCTTCTATACATATCTTTTCATGCATGCCTGACTGCTTTTAATAGTATTGCCATATACATGCAACATAAGGCCTAACGCGTTGCCTTCCCGGCAGCAGTATTAAAAGACGGCTGCTATAAACCTAGGTTTTTATCTGCAGAAATGTGTCGAAGGGACACCGGATATTTGACACAGTTATCTTATAAAGCTCTAAATCCGAACACCGCGTCCCCAAACAAAATAACGCTTCCGGAGTCTAGTGAGGCTTTGCTACCCAGTTTAAATGTCCCGAATCTTTCTTTACGTTTTACTCCTGTATTTTGTAGAAAAGGTCTGGTGAAAGGATTTTGACATTTGTGAGAAAACTAATAATCAAACAATTCAGTATTCGGTATCTGAAATCTGGACATATTTTCTGTGGGCCAAAGAAGTTTAGTCTAGATTTAAGCACATTGGTAGGGAAAGCGAGGACTGCTGTATTAGAAGGGGCCTAATTAGCCAAATTAAGGTTGAAGGCTATTAAGGAAAGATAATATTATTACAAGACAGGATTATTATAGAAACACAATCCTTCTTGTAAACAGGGATTTCCATCCAAGACAAAAGCGAGTAAATAATATAGGGCCTGTAACATAATAATTTCTATTGTCATAAAATTATTAACACCCATAACTTGTCATTAAAGTGATTTTATTTGTTATCGATTACTAGAATAGGGTTAGCCTACTTCTGGTTGAGTTAGCGATATGGCAGTGGTCATCAGGTACGCATACTTTAACAACGTACCGATTTCTCTCCCCCCCCCCCCTTACAACATTCTATACACAGATTGTCATTAGATACGAGTAATTTATGCGCTTTCACCTACGCAGATATTCACCAATGTTGATACGCCCTTTTCTTTTGTTGTTAAAAATCTGGGTGAATACATATATTTGTGCACAGTTGGATTGGGGAGGGGGGGGGGGTTTGGAGACGCACGCTAAAATGGCCTTATTCGAACATTCTACTGGTTCCTTTTTTTTTTTTAAATGTACCGTTATATCACACGTGTACAACCGTTATCAGCCGGGTATTTAAAAAAAAAAGCACCAATCAGTGTAGTGGTGTTTAAAACATAGTTGTTTTGTACGCTCTCTTGTTTATCTTTGCCATGTGAGGGGGGGGGGGGGTAGAGGGGTTGGGGTGCGAAGCTAGTAGGGAGAATGGGTCTGGGAAAATTTTCACCCTCCCACATGTTGTACCGCAAGACCTATAAAGAGTTCGTGCTGATTTCCCCTTTTTTCGTGCGTGCGCCCATTATAGGGCGTGTCCAATTTTAGCGTTAGGCTCTATTTTTAAATTTTCTGTTCGCTAACTCAATGATTAGGCATGTGTGTTAGTAGACTGACCCAAAGACGCCCGAAATCAGAGTTTCTCCCAGGCATCTCCGCCCCCCCCCCCCCCCCGGAGATAGTCTACCGCCCCCCCCCCCCGGAGAAAGTCTACCGCCCCCCCCCCCCTCCGCCCCAACGAAATGGAATTTATATAGAAAATATATACTTTTAATAGTGTCGTCGTCCCCCCCCCCCCCCCCCCGCCCGGAGGAAAAAGTCTGGAAAAACACTGCCCGAAATGCACTGATCTTTAGATGCCACTCAAGTACTGTCCCCCCGTCAACTCAGTACTATCCCCCCAGGGTCAACTACGCCCTATCCCTCTGTGTCCACTAGCGCAGTGACCCTATGTCCGTACACTGAAGCAGTGACCTTCAAACGTGTGTGTGTGTGTGTCCCCGCTACCAGTAGCAGCCTCGCACATCACCTTGTTAAAAAAAAATACCTGTCGCCTAGTGCTAGCTCTGGTGTGGTGCACGACTGTAACTGGATAGGGTCAGCCACAATACAAGAATGGGCCGCTAACCGGACCGTCCAGTACCCTTGACCCCCGCGCAGCTATCGAGGTAGGATGTTGCCCGGTTGTGTGTTGCTAACACTAGGTCCTGTAGGGATTTAAAAGTAATGGTCAGTATGTGTTTTTTTTTCTATTACAAATTTTAGTGTTCGGGAAGAAATATTTCAAATTGATCTTTTTTTTTTTTAAAAGAACAATTTGAAATAGATAATAAAACAGCATGTATATCTAGGTTTCGTGGCTGTCTCTTATTTATTTTCCGAATCCATAACTGGTGTTCTATAAGGGTTCTGCCACAGAGCACAGTGAAGATTATACTCTATCCTTTTATGTGCCGAGGTCAGAAAAACAGGTTAGCTCTACTGCCTCTTGAGCCGTCTGTTCTGAAACGATACTTTATTTTTTATTTTTACCTATCCAGTGGCCAGTGAGGATTTTTTAAAATCTACTATATCATTTCTCAAATTGGTTTTATAATTAAAGGCCTATATTTAAGGCCCTACGTTAGTTATGCACACTGTAAGTCAATCGTGTATTGCAAGTTAGCAAACGCACTTCCCATATTTTTATAAATTAAAAAAAAAAACACCTGAAATTTGATAATCAACATGCTGCTCTAACTTAGATATCAACATTGCCAACTGTCTTGGTTGTCGTACGTAGACTAGTCGCTTGATTTATGCGGTTTATAACGGAGCGTTTCCCTTAACAGAACTATACGAGTTGACCCTAAACATAAGTAGCTTAGGTTATCCCACGTGACCAGCGCGTCCGTTGATCAGACGCAATTAAGTGAGCGATGTTCAGCTAACCGTAACATTCATTTGCATATTCACAGGGGCGAGAAAAATCACATGCATATTAACGAGGTACACACTTGCATTCATTGTTATATATAGCAGATATGTCAACGTCTCTACTAAATGTGATCAAGGGCTTCCACGTTTTACTTCCATTGCGCTGATTCGTTGGTTTTGTAAATAAAGTTTTTGTTTATTTTCCAGGTTTTCAGCCAACCATGAAACCATTGAGGTCGTTGTGTCCGGTTGTGACAGTGTCAGTGCTGGTCCTCCTCACGTGTTGCGTCTGCGCTGCCCAAATAAACCAGCAGACTTCAGTCAAAGGTGAGTACTGTGGAAAGTCAATCGTGAGTTGTTTCAAGAAAGGTGGTGGCTTGTTGTATGTATTGTACTTGTAGTTACTAACTGTTGTGTATAAAGAGTGGTGAGGATTGTGAATAGTAGATATAGTATACGATCTTGTTCGGTAGCTGTTGTAGGCGGATCGTTCAGTAAGATGCTATTATTGTAATTTGTGTGTAAAAAGTGTATTTCCCCGTGTAAAATGTACCAGTCTTTGCCGTGCAGACACTAAACCAATGTGACGTGTTTTTGACATTCGATGGGGTTTTCCAAGCAGTGGTCTTAGTTCAAAGACACACACGCACAAATTAGACGTTTAGACATCCAACGTTGATATTTGGACATGCATCCAACGTTGATAAATGGACATGCATCCAACGTTGATATTTGGACATGCATCTAACGTTGATATTTGGACATGCATCTAACGTTGATATTTGGACATGCATCTAACGTTGATATTTGGACATGCATCTAACGTTGATATTTGGACATGCATCCAACGTTGATATTTGGACGAGCATTCAACTTGATATTTGGACATGCATCCAACGTTGATATTTGGACATGCATCCAACGTTGATATTTGGACATGCATCCAACATTGATATTTGGACGTGCATCCAACATTTGTATTTAGACTTGTATCCAACATTGATCTTTGGGCATGCATTTAACATGATACCAAAACGTGTATCCAACATTGCTATCAACAGTGTTTCTTTCAGACTTTTTTATCTTTGGGAGGAGCGGGCACGGGTAAAATTTTATATTTACTATAAAAAAAATATATTTCGTTGGGGGGGGGGGGGGGGGGGGGAAGGGGCGCGCGGTGTGTATGTGGAGCAGTAGACGTGTTTGGGGAAGGGGACGGAGTCCAGACGGACCCCCCCCCCCCCCCAGAGATGTATGAAAGAAACACATGCTATTCAACGTGCACAGAAAATTTGCTTCGAATTATATTTCACCAAACATAAGAAAGGGAACCACAACCTACTCTTAAAATAATTTAAATCTATTATCTTTTCTGTTAAACTTTTTATTCAACATATTAATTTGATTAATTGCATTCTGATCGACGCTGGGACGGGGGGGGGGGGATGCGTGTAACAATGCGAGAACCGTTCGGCTATTTTTTCCTTTGACCTTTTTTATGGTTGCGTTACCCGATCACTAGGGGCTTTGAGATCGTGTTAGGTGTAGGCCTAGACGTGGATTTTTTTTTTCAATCAACATCCGGTGTTTTCTTTAGCTTGAATACTTAACGCAAGAAAACGTGTTCAGATCGCTTTGTCGCGAAGTGGGTTACGGTGCCGCATATTTATCAATAAAATATATTTCTTAAAAAAAGAATGTACTAAAGTTCTTTCGAGAAAAAAAGTGTATGCGTTTTCCTCATATAGAATCTATATATTTTTTCGAAAGATTATTTCAGTCTGATTTACGTTTGTGTTATGACTAAACGTTACTACTTCGCTTGTGTATGTAGATTTAGTAGGTCTAACGCTATATTAAGTTTATCTTCCATGTATCAGTAAATTTCCTTAATAGTCACACAAAATTCATTTTTTTACAAGATATTTAATTTGATAACTTTTCCTAAGGTTTGGGACCAATATTTCAAATACTTTTTGTTTTACACAAAAAAAAAAAACAAAAAAAAAAAACAAAAAACAAAAAAACAACCAATTTCTAATGCCTCAATGTGGCCAAAAGAACCATTAGGGCATACTATATGTGTTCTTCGTTTTTGTTTAAAAAATAATAGTCCTACCCCGTGATATCGGCTTTAATATACAAAAATAGCACACAAAAGAGTTATAGGGCCTACAAGCGGAGTATTCAGAACGTGCTATAATCTTTATGACCTAACGTTCGTGAATGGATCTTTTCTACAACCGCGGCTGTCAACCAAAGAGGCGTGGGACACACTTCCCCCACTGATTGATGCTGGTATCATAGCTCTACACGGCGTTCTAGCACTGCCCGGCTTTACACGGCCTGATAGAAATGCCCTCTATTTAAACGGGATGCCAAAAATAAAGTTGACTTTACAAAACAGCCTTTGAAAATATCCGAACATACTTTCGTTTGATTGGCGTGCAACTAGTTATATCCGTGGGCTTGGGAGGGGAGGGGGCTAATATTTTTGTCTGTTGATTTTAAAAGCTACACAATTAGATATATTTACCACTTCCATTTCGGGACACTCATACCAAAAAGGTTTTATTAAGAAACAGTTTTAAAATTGTATTATTCCTTTTTTTTTTTTTAAAGAAAAGGATATCTGGTGGTAAACCTACTGTTAACACGTTGGGTAGTTGTTTCTTTTTATTCGCGCTACCCACTCAATACGATTACTAGGTGGTTTTTTTTTTACACCCACACAGCTATCGATTAAAATCAAGTCTTGCCGACTAACCAATAAACCATGATTTAAAAAATATATTTAGAATTCTTGATGTTCTGAAATTATCATTTACAATATTTAAATTTAGCTACGCGCATTATTTTCTATAGCCTAATCTTATAAATTTAATGTTCAAAATCTTTAGTTTTTTTCCCCCTCTGGTATCAACAATGGAAATTCTTCCTTCAGAATACGGTTCTGAACAGAGTTTGAATGTGGTCAAGCTCCACAATAGCCCGCGTAAAGCAGGAGCAGAAAACTCCCTGCCCTACCGTTTACCATTGTCATCATTACTCCCTGGCATTGTTATAATGACCCCAGGTCACATAGTTTCTTTTCATCCTGGCCAAGTGTATCACCGTGGGACAAAAAGATACCTGGCCTACTTGGTTTTTTCCCACCATCCTTTACAAAGTAGGCTACTGGCATTTTAACAATGGTAGTGGTTTTTTTTGGTTGATTTTTTTAAAAACTTTTTATTCCCTCCAAAAAAGCATTCTATCTTGATACAAAATGCATTCCAAATTCCAGTTTGATTTAAATGAAATATAAAACACTTAAAATCTAATTATTTGAATTATGTTGAATATTTTTAGTCTATTTGTGTGTTCTGAGGTATCATTTAGGCTGCATATACATTGTCTAAAAGTTAACCCATAGAAGAACTACAGTTCCCCTTTTTTAGACATTTTATAATGACAATTGTAAAAGTAAGTAAGTTTCCCTTTCAAACCTGATGGTCTATGGGGCAAGTGAGGTAGAGTTCACTTGTTTCTGTGACCTCAGCAAATGAAGAGATAGTATGGTCAGCACTATGCCCAGCTGCTTTTACTCTCCCTAACATGAGTTAGGTACCCATCAGAGTTGGGTGGACTCAGGGACGGTCTACTGACTTGAACCTGGATTCGAACTCGAGACTTACGGGGTAGCACTCCAGCTCTCTACCGCTAGACCACTCCGTCCCATGACAACATCTCATTGGTTACAATGACAATTGTAATAGTAATTAAATCTTTAAAAATACTTCCTGCTCATCCTGTAACCACGTTTTGCTCCAAGTCAGTTACAAATGTGCCAAAAATGATAAAATTGAGGCCAGGAGTGCATTAGATGTAACAATCATAAATAATTCTTAATGTCTGGTAAAAGCAGTTAAGTAAACCTGTTTTTTTTTTTTAATTTTGCTCCAGAACAACCATTTAAACTTGAGTGGTCCTCAAAGAACATGCCGGTTACTGTCAAAAAGAGAACACCTCATTCAGAAACAGAGTTTTATTGTGGTGTCCAGCCTGACAACTTTGAAAGGTGGTATTTATACGAGAGCAAGATAACTCTAAAGTGGCTAAAGAATGGAAAGCCAGTGGATAAAGATAACAGACTTAAGAAAATTGTAAGTACACCTGTTGAATTAACCATCAATCTTAGCCTATAGCCAGAATATAATAAGGTTTTTTGTATTCACTGTAAATGAGTTATTTCATTATTCCAGAATTAAGCTTAACTTTTACAGTTTTTTTTCTGCATATTAAGCATAAAAAAATCAATTAAAATATGTAGATCTAGCAAAGTATCTCATGAAATTGAATGTTTTGCTTGTTGAAAATTTCAGGGCTGGTCTCTGCACATTAAAGATCTGAAAGTTTCAGACAGTGGAACCTACACTTGTGTGGTGCAGTTAAAAGAGCTCAACATGGAGATGCAATGGCAGTTTTTTCTTGATGTTTATGGTAATATTTTAAACTTCTTAACTGAAGAATTAAGGAAGCTTTAATTTTGTATTTACTGTATGGATCATTGCATTACTGTTTAAAGATTTTTATGATTTATGATTAAATTTCAATATATTTTTTTCAAAAGTGTAGACGAATAAAAAAGGTTGTTTATCATTTCAGCTGCATCCACAAGCATCCCAATAGTTGAACCTTTACGTAATCAAACAGCCAAGCTGGGAGCCACTGCAACGTTTAACTGTGTGACCCAGACAGCCAATGTAGAGATGACGTGGTTAAAACTGAATTTCATCAACGGAAGTTGGGGTGAAGGCCCGCTTCATTCTGATGACCCACACATCACCAAATTAATAGTAAGCTCCATTTGATAGTTTATAAACCACATTGGTTTCTGAAAAGATTACATAATGGTCGAACTTATTTTACTAGTAAATTTTAAAACAAATCCTTTATAACCGAATAGGAATGGAATGCAACTCACCATCCGCTTGTATTGGAGAATGTGCAAGAAAACGATGAAGGCTGGTATGTGTGTTTACTAAGAAATAACCTGGGAGAGAACCATCAGGCAGCTTACCTCAGTGTTGTACAAGATGAAAAGCCAGTGTCTAGTCCTGTATTGGAGAGCAAGCCAACACAAAACTTGGACCAGTTCATACTCATCATTGGCATTTGCTGTGGGGTTGCTGTTTTGCTTGTTGCCGTGGCTGTCAGCGTCAGTATTTACTGCTACAAAATAAAAAAACTGAAAATGGAGCGTCTTCAACTGTATCATAAAAATGTAAGCCATAGTTTAACATTTTACCAACAACTGCTAGAAATCACTCATCAAATAAACTTTAATTTTTATGGTTTACATTTACATATTTAATCCACACTAGTAGAGGTGTTTTCTTTTCCAGATTTAGTTAAGATTATTTCTTGTAAGACTAATCTAAATTTATTTGTCTGTTTGTGTAATGTATTCCATTTTAATTTAATTTTAATTGTTTATATAGGAAGCCCCAACTTCTCCCCTGTTGTCAGTCAGCTGTGGACCCATCCCAACCTCATCATCAAGACCTATCATGCCTATAGATAATGCATTAGAGTTTCCTAGAGAGAGGTATAGTATTTCTACTTTTATGTAGTAACACATTAGTAAATTTGTTAATGGGAAATAATTTAGTTAAATGTCATTTTCAAGATACTTAGTTATGACAACAATTTTTTTAAAATGGTTGAAATGTTTTTCTTTGTAGATTGGACATTCAAGAAATAATTGGTCAAGGTGCATTTGGTGTGGTCAAGAAAGCATCAGCATTTGGAATTGGAGAAAACTCTAAGTCAAGTATTGTGGCAGTAAAAACATTGAAAGGTACGTCACATTTGTTGTAAATGGATATAGATGTTATATATAAACGTAGGATTTGTATTGATGTCCTGAATAATGTGTTTCAGTTAGTCAGATGGTAGGTAGAGAGCAGCTATTTGTACTTTCATGATGGCTTTTTTAAAATAGAGTGCTATTCATATTAAATCAGATTGTGCTGTTTTGTGTTGTGTTGAGTATTTAAAACATGTTTCCAAGATTACCTGTTTTAAGAAAATACTATTACTAGAGGCATACCAAAGGATCAGATCTATGGTATTATTAGGTGGGATTGGTTAAAGTTTCAGAGGAACATGATAGGGGTCATGGCTGAGTTAGGGGTGGTAGACCCCCAGAAGGTGGGGGAGAGGTGGCATTTTGATTTTTTCTGCTGAGTTATTTTATGGGAGTACTGTTTGTAGAACAGGTTTAATTGTAAATCTTTCTAGACATTTATTCATGTATTATTGATGGCATTAATTCATATAAAATTTTTTTTTTTTTTTTTTTATGTTTAGATGATGCAACATATCAAGAACATTGTGAGTTCATCAAGGAAGTGGATGTGATGAAAACTGTTAAAAAGATGGGTTATCATATCAACATTGTCAACTTCCTGGGCTGCTGTACACAAAATGGTAGGTTGAGGAATGTTAAACTTTTCAGTGGAGAGTTTCATTTGATAAGTGTGTGTCTGGTGTCAGTATGTGTAGTAGAGATTAAAATGTGTTCCAAGTTTTTAAAAAATTTAATCATAGTCAAGATGTAAAATGTATCTGTATTTCAAACTTAGTAAGCAAGTTTCAACCTGAGAATTTTGTTAGTTATATGAATTTATTAGCCTGGGATTAGAATTACTTAAGTGGATGGAAGTAACCACTAGATAATGCTACTCAGTTAATATACAGTCTATTGTTAGACATTGGTGTTAATGTTGTCATTCTGTGATTTACAGGTCCTTTGCTGATGATTGTTGAATATTGCAAGAAGGGAAACCTCAGAGACTACTTGCTATCATTTCGAACACGACCATGGAGCATATCTGGATGGAAAGAGGATGGTGATGTTTACATGCAAGGAGTAGACATAGAGGAAGCAGAAAATGCTAAAAATTTGCTCTCTCAGAAAATACTTTTATCATTCAGCCATCAGATTGCTAGAGGAATGGAATTCTTGTCTTCAAACAAGGTTAGTGTTTTTTTAAATAACTTATTAGTTATGTCATTTTGACACATAACTCAAATGTCTAAGATATTTTCTTGCAAGTAATATTTGTCATAGTTTGCTTTTACTCCAATGACAAATAAATCTCTTAATTTTAGATACAATATGCTGACCTTAAAATAAATGTAGTATTTTTTCTGTTTTGTACTTAAATAATCATAATTTAAGAAAAGAAATTATTTAAATATTTTAAATTCAGGAACATTTCTTGATTTTGTTGTTTTTTAATAGTGCATTCACAGAGACCTGGCAGCGAGAAATGTTTTGGTGACGGAGGATAATGTTCTAAAAATAGCTGACTTTGGTCTGGCTCGTAATGGAGACTATTACAGGAAAACTTCAGGGGTAATTCAAAATTGTACTTTTCAATTAAAAAAATAAATTATCAACTAAATGCATGTCTATAAATCATGGAAAAATAAATTTAATTTTGAACTGGGTATGATTTTCAGTGTATAACTATATGAACTTTGCTTTCAACAGGGTCAGTTCCCAGTAAAGTGGATGCCCCCTGAGGCTTTGATTGACTTTAAATACACTGTAAAAAGTGATGTGTAAGTACTCCATTGAATCTCAGTCATAGCTTTGATTAGTTATGTTAAGAATGTGGGGTAGAACTAGTTGGTTGAATAGGGCTGGTAAGTAGGTCATCCACCAGTTCTATGGGTCATGCAAGTTTTACTGAGCCTTTGAACTGGTTGGTGACCTACTTACTAGCCCTACTGATGTGCTTCTTTTTCTGAATGTACCAAGTATAATTATTTCTAAAACTTAATTTTGATAATCACAGATGGTCCTTCGGTATTGTGATGTGGGAAATATTTTCTCTTGGTGGGATGCCATATCCAACTATTCCACACCAAGACCTGTACAACAAACTCATTAAAGGATATAGGATGGAAAAACCACCCTTGGCTCCTGATTCTTTGTAAGCTCCACTTTAAAGTTTTAAAGTGCTTTAGTCAATTCTTTAATTAAAACTTAAAAAAAAAAGACTTGTCACTTTAACTGAATATTAAGGGGCTTTATTTTATAGAATTGCAATTTTAGATATTTCATTCAAATACTTAAAGTTATAAAAAATATTATCTTCATGTTTTAAAAGAATGTGAATTTTTTATGCTCTCTTAAAAGTTATTTTTATATTGCAAAATCATTGTACATGAATAATTAAAGGGAACACTTATTTTTCTGGTTGCATTTAGATATGATACAATGAAGAGATGTTGGAATCATTTTCCTGATGACCGACCTGACTTCACTACACTTGTTTTAATTTTGGAAAGGCAGCTTGTTAGAGTTTCAAATGGGGTCAGTTTACTAACAGTAATATTATAAGATTAGTATAGTTGATTTGTGAGCTTCACCTTTTTATTAAGAATCATGTTAATTGTGTAGTAATTTAAAAAATTTGTCTTGGCAGGGATATTTGGAAGTCTTGGCTGATGATTCGTGATATACTTTGCAACTTTTTTGAACATTGAAATCCAGTGATTGGCTGTTGTTTTATAATATTAGTCTAGATGCATAGTTAACTAGTGTGCTATATTGCTTCAAGTTCAGTCAAATATTTTAAAAAAATATTTTGGCTAGGATTTAATTTAAAGTATAAAAATAATTTAATATATTATGTACAAAGTTCAGAAATGTTTAAAATACTTTTTTTTTAAATTGCTTATTAAACTGATTAATAGAACTGAAAAGATAGCCTAATCTTTTCTAGTTTAAAAAATATTGTTGAATACTGTATATATATTTATTACTTTTAGTTAAACTATAACAAAACAGAATTTATTTTTCCGTACAAATTATGTTCATATTTTATTTATTTGTACAAATCCAACAATAATTTTTGTTCACTTTGCCTTGTGGCTGTTTATTACAAAAATTATTTATACTTTTCTAAAAATTTTATGTTCATTCTCTTGTTGATAAACTAGATGTAACAGATTTTTTTTTGTGTTCAATTGATAATGTGCCATTAAAACAAAGTTTTATTTTTATGTAATTGAGATACAGTTACTTTATCCTGAAGATTTATTTGACATTGCAAATATTAAAGCTTCCACTACTCAGTTTCAATTAAGAATAAGTCTTAAATTTATAATTTAAAAAAATTGCTTTATAATTTAAATTTTGAAACAAAGTGATGCAGTTTATAGACAGGCAAGACCACAGTTGTGTTAGTGAAAATCAATTCCAAAATGTGAAATTGTTGAGCTTTTAGAATACCTTTATTGTTTAAATTACATTATAATTTGTTATTTTATTAGTATTATAACTAATGTATTCACTTCAATATAGTTTATTACTATGCATTCATGTGTTCATTCATCTTTTTATATACATTAGGAATGGACAAACAGATAATTGGATTGCATTTTGCACCCAGCTGTGTATTAATTAGCAGAAATTTTATAATGTACATATCACAACAGAAAGTTGTATTATAAAAGTGCCTTTTATTGTTTTATTTTTTGACTCAAGATACCTTTGTGTTCAACATGTATTATATATTTTTTATGTGTTCACTTTGTATTATACACTTACTTTTCCCAGTTCAGCTTTTTGCAAACAGGTTTTTATTTTTAAAAAAATTTCAAACCAAGAAGTTTTAAAATTATTTGATTTTAAAATAGTACATTTTGTTATTTCATTTACATTCCAAGCATTTTGTTTTTAGTATTTTTAAGAAAGTTTTTGAAAAAATGTAACCTTGCTGCCCTTTTTGTTTAACAGCTAATATACTGATTCAGTTTTTACGTAGCCTACAATTAGAATTTTTAAGAAGAAGACTGTTTAGGAATTTAAACATTCCAAATACAACTCTAGCTCCAACATTCCAATGTCTGCATAATCATATCTGTTTAATATTTTTTATATAAGTATTTTCAATGGCAAAATTTTTGTTTTATAGACAATCCTGAAAATGTATGCATCTAAACATGATTTTTAGTCATTTCTTTTTAACTAAAATAATAGTAGATCTGTATGCATCTTGTAAATAAAATTCTGATATAACTTTTATTAAAACAGTATTTTAAAATAACATTTTTGCCCTATAGTTTTTAAAAAAAAAATTTTTCTCAACAAAATTTGATAAAATGTTTTGATTTTTTATCCATGTTTTTAATAATTGCTAACTATTGAATGATTGGTCATACCGTCCTGAGTAAATAAAGACAAATTTAATGGACCTGCTATTGTGTTCTGAGTCAATCTTAAAAATAATTAAGTTAACATGTTTAGTGTCTTTTTCTTTGTTATCTGATATCAAGAACATGACACATTCAAATGCATATTTTCAATTGTGCAATATCAGGGCTACAGGACATTACCCCCCCCCCCCCCCCACCAAGATAGAATCCTGATTCTAACTCCAACTCTGTACCTTAATCCTAACATTAAGGCAAAGACAAAAAACCTAAGAATTCACCTCACCCTAAAATTAAGCCAAACCCAACTCTAGACATTGATTTAAGCCTAACCCTAGCCCAGACTCAAACCCTAGCTGAATCTTAAGCCATGACAGGGGGGTAATGCCCTGTTCCCCAATATCAGACAGTATATTGTGTCAATTATGTTGCCAGTGACTTTTTTTTTTAAAAGTAAAAAAAAAATAAGATAAAAAATTCCAAGACTTTAATTCAATCAAACCTTTAATAGTGTTTGTTGATTAAAATATGTAAATATAAATATTTATTTATATAAATTATAAACAATACACACTCAGATCTCAAATCACCAAATAAATATATTAGTCAACTGAGTATAAAAATGTTAACCTTTCAAATTTTTAAAATAAGCATTCAAAATAACCCTACAAAGATGATGCTTTCTCTTTTTTACTCCATCTCTTAAAAGCTGATGTTAAAGTAGGTCTATGCACCAAGTAAATGTAGTGACTCAATAGAAAGGGTGAATATTACAGAATAATTTAGTAAATTAAAAAACAGGATTCTGTTAGCTATGTTAAAATCTATCCTGGTTAATAGTTTTAATACAGCATCATCTTTATACATACTTTTTAAAAAATCTTTACAAATTAAGCACATATGCCACAAACTCTCATATCTATAAAGAAAATCTAAATATAGGGTTGGAAGAAATCATGTAGTAATTATTCCAAAAATCATAAACCATGTTAAACTATTCCAAAACATGAGGCTATTTATTTATATTTTTTTTTACATATTTACACTTTCAAATTTTATGTGTGGCCATTACAACATCTGATCACACAGGTTAAAGGTTTAATAAAATGCTGTATTCTGTAGGTTAGTTCATCTAAGAAGTAGATTGATAAGTAAAAATCTGTAACTATTATCTTAATGCCAGATGACAATAATAATAAAAAAGAATCAAAAGGAATTTATCAACAAATACATCCTCCAAACTCCTTATCATCAACAAATATAATGTCATAACTTCATAGCCTCATTGTAACTACTGCCCCCAGTGATTAACATTCGTTACATTACGTTTTTAATTGCGGAAATTTTTAAAAAATAAATCCCAGTAACCCAGACGGTAGTTTTATTTATAACATATACCATGTGTATACTTATAGGGTTCAAGGGGTTATGGTAAATTTTAACATATTGTACAAGCTGTTATTTCAACATTTTAAAATCCTTATTAAAATATATAAAACACAAGCAACAGCACAAAATCACCAGGAAGAAAACTGTAAAGTTATAAGTCTTGGATATATAATCCTGTATGGACCAGTAGCATATTAGAGTCCTTAACCCATGCATAATTTATAACCATGGCCATTTGGTTATGGCTCTACCTTTATAACAGAAAATAAAATTCAGTGTATATGTATATTGTGACATATACAAAGTAAGCCAACAAGTAAGTAAAATAAGTTATGAAGAATTAAAACACTCAGAATACTTTTATAAAAATATCACTAAAATATTTAACTGTAAAAATGTATTCATTTTATTAAGAAAATGAATATGGAATGATTTTCAACTTACTTTAATTAACAACCAAATCATCACAAGGGATAAATACTTATTAAACATCTACCTATTCAACAAATAAACTCACAGCTACAAATTTAACAATGCTTTCAGTTGGGTGAAATTAGCCAAAATTTAGTCTTTTAGTCCGGTGACACTCAATAACATGGAGCAGTAATGACATGTTGAATATAAATAACTTGTATTATTTTTTTAAAAATTATATATAACAAAAGATATCAATTTTTAAAAAGTAAAAATTTACAAGTTTCATAAAAATATCTGCATTCAATTGATATTTACATGTGAAATTTTTGGCATATCTAACTAAAATATGACAACAGATGCTGCATTAAGGTTCATACAATCATTTGTAAAGTAGTATAACAAATTGTGTATGCAAAAAATTATAAACAAATTATAAAATTCTCCTTTACTGTCTTCATCAAACTGTCCTCTCATGCCATGAGACAAAAACTATTTCAATTAAATGCATGTACAGTATAGTACACAATTAGTAAAAAAAACAAAGTTACCTAACTGTAACTATGAATTGATCTTAGAAAAAAAAAAAACACTATATATGAAATTTATGTAGTCTTGTTTAAGCTTATGGACAACAATAAAGATTACCACAAGAATCATTAGCACTGTTTTAAAACTTGTTTTCTCCTACACTAATTTTAATACAAAATCCCTGATTCAGTTACAGGCACATGTTAGAGTGAGTTATACAACAATTGTAAAATATTTGTTGGCTGTCTAAGCTTACATAACAAAGAATTTAATTCAATAAACCCTCTTACAATATATTATATACCCTGAGTTTTTGATCACACTGTTATAATTAATTCTAAGTTTAAAATAATGTGCATTGAATTATACCATATGACCAACACCTAGATTTAAATAATCAATATTATTATTTAAAATATGATCTAGAATAGTTTTAAGGGTTGAATATATTAACCAACTTTTCAACGGTCATTTCACAATCACAATTTTGTTGCTCTGAGTTAGTATTTGAATGTGTAGATCAAATTTTCCAATTATTAAGGCACTAACACCTAAATCAGAAACTAATTCAAAATAATGTTTTTTTTTTAAATTTACCCCCCCCCCCCCCTCTGGCATGATAGAAATAATATGCTGTACTTTATTTTTACTAAGTTTTTCTTAAGTTTGTTCACAACATAAAAAAGTTACTTAGGAAAATGTACAATGACTAACAATTTGCAATTATATCTTATTCATAAATCTAGAAAAATAATGTAAATCTTTAAAAAAACTAAGAAATAATTAGTCTGCAGTTGTTTAGCCTTGCTTATAGTAATTGATGGACACACTTTTGTTTATTTCATCTTGAAGAAATAAGAAAAAAAAGCATTAAAAATTTGTGCCGCAAAAAACATATTTTTACAGTTTTATAACAAATTATATTTTGAGTATTGTATTTTCTTTACAGCTACAAGGCCGAAGATGAGATTAAAAGGTAATTGAAAAGACAGGTATTCTTAAGTGTCAGAATGGGCTTAGGGTCAGGGAAATATTCAGGATTAGGGTCATGGCTGGGCTAGGGTAGCAATTCTAGCAAAAAAAACTTTGATACAACCTGCTACCAAATTTACAAGTACCAAAAAAAAAACAATTTGATATTGCTTTAAATAACATAGCTAGTTAAGAAGGAAAGCACAATTGATCCACAACAAGTTGAACATTTAAGTCAACCAGTGCCATTAACTTCTTCAATTTACAATGTATAAACAAACATGCAAGTAAGCCTAGAGGTATAAAGATAAATAAATTTATATACATAACAAGGGGACCATCAAAGCAGTTTTCTTGGAGTAATAAAATTTATAGTTACAACAAACTGGGTGATATAAATATTTGATTGAAGCAAATAATGAGTGAATGCCCACTCAAAAGAGTTTATTGCATATTTCCCTTATTGCCAGACAGTTTTCAACACACCATTACACATAACATGCCATGCTATACACCAGCACCATATGTTAACCTAAGCCAGTAACAATGAATAAAATACTACGACAGGAGGCTTCAATACTGGAGTGAGAACCCATGTGTCCTTATACAAAAGAAGGTGTGGCATCAGCAGGAAGGTTCCATTTAAAGTTGTCTGTGACTGCGTTTGGGCTCATCATTTGTGATTCAGTGGTTAAATAGCTGGAGTTTATGTGATTACTGTCCAGGTTTGATGGGCTGTTGTCTTGGTATCCAATACTGCTGCTTAAATTAGATTGACTATGGTCTTGGTACAAACCACTATTGCCCAGGTTAGATTGGCTCTGGTCTTTATACCCAAAAGACCTATCTGCAGGTTGTGTCACTGCTCTTTGATCATAGGAAGAACGTTTGCTTAGGTTATCATTCAATAAACTGACAGCCGCTGACAGATCCTGGCTGTAGTTTGTCGGATAGAAATTTGTATTGTTGTTTTGGAGGCCTTGGCTATACATAGATTTGTTTGTCAGAGGTTGGTTGCTGGTGGATGTTTGCGAGACGTAGGGAACAGAGTTTTGCTTGCTGATTGATTTCCTTGGCGCTGGTTGTGGTCTAATGGCGGCTGCTGGCTGGGGCTTTACTGGCGCTACAGGCTGCTGGGGTTTTACTGGTGCTATGGGAGGTTGTTGCCGCCCCGGTGCTACAGGAAGTTGTCGTGCGTAGGCTGTGGGCTGCTGGTGTATGGATGTCTGGGGTTTAAATGAAGGCTTGACAGGTACCGTGGGTTTTTGTGCTACAGGTGGTTTCATTGGCACAGGTGGCCTTTCCTGAGACTTGCCAACCTGGCTTGGGAGGTTAAGTCTTGCTTCTTCTAATGGTCTATAGTTGTTGTCAGCAAGACTAGAACTACTTGCAGAGTTGACCATAGCTGGATGTTGATTGTATGCACTATGGTTGTAAGCTGTTTGTGGAGGAAGCGTGATGACCGGTGGCGCATCAACAGTTTTGTATTCTAGGCTGACCCCCCTAGAACCAGTGCTGTAGTTGCCTCCCATGGTACTAGCAGGTGGCTGAGCAGATGTCTGCCTGTTGTAAACAGCCACAGGATTACTTTGTGCTCTAAGTCTGACAGGGGGTGGGGCCTCAACCCTCTGGTAGTTGGTGTTAGTTGCATTCACTGAACCATAAGGGCCACCGTATCCATTGACTGCCTGCATGGTTAAATTATTAGTAGGGGCTGAGACAGCATTGGGCCCACTACCACTGCCTCCACTAGAGTTGTGAATGCTTACCCGTCTGTCTGTGGTGCTGGCTCTTCTCTCAGGAATTGTCTCACCATACATGTACGTGCTACTTCTTGTTGCATGGCTATGGTCGGTACTTTGTCTGCGCTGTGTATCTACATTATTCTGCTGTGTAAAGCTACCAGAAGATGCCATACCACTGCCCTGCTGTGTGAAGCTACTAGAGGATCCCATACCACTGCCCTGCTGTGTAAAACTACCAGAGGATCCCATACCACTGCCCTGTTGTGTAAAGCTACTAGAGGACGCCATACCACTGCCCTGCTGTGTAAAGCTACTAGAAGATCCCATACCACTGCCTTGTGTAAAATTACCAGATGACGCCATACCATTTCCCTGCTGTGTAAAGCTACCAGAAGATCCCATACCACTTCCCTGCTGTGTAAAGCTACTAGAAGATCCCATACCACTGCCTTGTGTAAAATTACCAGATGACGCCATACCATTTCCCTGCTGTGTAAAGCTACTAGAAGATCCCATACCACTTCCCTGCTGTGTAAAGCTAGAGGATTCTAAACCACTATTCTGCTGTGTAAAGCTACCAGAAGATCCCATACCATTTCCCTGCTGTGTAAAGCTACCAGAAGATCCCATACCATTTCCCTGCTGTGTAAAGCTACCAGAAGATCCCATACCATTTCCCTGCTGTGTAAAGTTACCAGAAGATCCCATACCACTGCCTTGTGTAAAATTACCAGAAGATCCCATACCACTGCCTTGTGTAAAATTACCAGAAGATCCCATACCACTTCCCTGCTGTGTAAAACTACCAGATCTGACCAAGCCGCTGCTCTGATGCATGGAACCGACCATGCTACCGTTCTGTCGAGTAAAATTACCAGCACTGGCCAGAGCAATATTCTGTCTGTAATCAAAGCTGGAGTTAACACTCTGCCTGTCAGACACACTGTACTGCTCCGAGTCAAAACTGCGGGAACCCCTCTGCTGATCATTATATACTGACTCCCTGGACTGCTGATGGCCAAACTGTTGCGGCTGTTGATTAGAATAGTGAGAAGAGTTTGGCTGGTTGTATGGCAGCGTCTGGGAGTTTTCTTGCTGGTCTGGTGCAGTCTCACCCCGGGGAATGAGAGGTTGTTTGGTGTAAGATGCAGGCTTTTGGTAGGGCTGATGGTAGGGATGGTGGTCTTGTTCATCCGTGATGGTCTCATTACTATCATCAAACTGTTGAAATAAAGAATGGTTACACGTACCATCAAAATCAAAAACATGTAGCATTTATCAGGGTAAAGTAAGTAAAGTTCCCTTTTTGACCTGGGGGCCCACAGGGCAGGTGAAGAAGAGTTCACCTGTTTCTGTGACCTCGACATATGAAGGGATAGTGTGGTCAACACTTTATCCTGCCGATTTGTCACAGAAGTAGTATTGAAATTTAATGCTCTTATCAAAACATAAACAATCATCTTAACCTTTTGTCCCCTAAACTATCGACCACCCATAGCAAAACACCACTTTTTTTAAAAGAGGGTAGGGTAATAAAATATATTTTTAAATAACTAAATATTTTTCCTGATTAAAAAAGAAAATAAAAAAACTAAAATGGGAAAGTGACATTAAAGTTGTTTTCACACTTATATGGTTCATTATTAACCACATAGAAAATCAAAGTATATGGTTCATCATTAACCACATAGAAAATCAAAGTACACAAAGATAAAGTTTTCAGGATACTGTGCAAAATTGTAATACTTTTAAAATTTTGAACATCTGACCCTAAATTAACTAAGAAAATTCATTAAAAAATAACACTATTGCTCTCATTATAAAACCATTAAACCAACTAATTAAATCCATGAAGAGCTATCAGAAATGAAACTATTCCAAAAAAAGTATCAGCTGTGGCTGTCTATCATTATTGATTACAAGTTTCAACTTTGCTAGTGAAAGGGTTAAATTATAAAAAACCTTTCATAAAATACAATGTTTACCTGATCAAAGTGTTGCTGCTCTTCTGGGGTCAATACTTGTGGAGCCCAGCTCTCTCCAGTCATAGGGAAAAAATCTTCAGGTACAACATCCACAGGGTTCAACTATAGATTAAAAAATTTATCACATAAAAACTATTGCTGCATCAACTGCATAGCAGTCAACAAGATAGATAAAATATATATGGATAGTCTAGAGTACAAGAATGAATACTGATTGTGGCTACAATTATATAAGGAAATACTCTCTATTTGAAGCGTAAATGGTAAATTACCTTGCGATCAAGAAGGTCAGAAAACACAATATCTTGGAAGAAATAAAGATCTTGAATAACATAAATGTCACTGAGACGCTTGTGTGGACTTTTGGTTAAAAACTGAGAGAAAAAAACAATACTGTGGGTCTACAATGTACTTTTTATGACAGGAAGCAAGGGGGATTTCTTTCTGCACATTACATAAATATACGTATGGTCAGTACTATTAATGCCTCCACTTTTTCAGTAGGGTCGGCATGGTTTGAAGGTAGAGTATATGACTGCCAACTCAAAAGTCTCGAGTTTGGATTCAGGCTTGAGTCAGTAATATGTCTATAAGTCCACCTAGCTGTGATGGGTGCCTGACTCACTTTAGGGAAAGTAAAGGCAGCTGGGCAAAGTGCTGATGATGCTATCCCTTCATAAGCTTAGGTCACAAAAACAACAGAACTCTACTTCACTTGCCCCATGAACCGTTAGGTTCAAAAGGGTACTTTTACACTCTGTTAGTGCAGACAGATTAAAGTTGTAAAATAGATACAACTTACCCTATTAATGACATCTTGAGCTAAATCACTTATATGACTAGGAAGAAGATATTCACATTCAAAAACTTTCTGGGCCATTTTAGTGTGGGTATCAGCACCATCCACTGGATACTACAGTGTGGTTTTAAAGAAAAGTTTAAATCAGTGGCAAAAATAAACTACTGACAACAGTGAACATTGGAAATGAAAGGAATATTTTAAATTTTTAAATTTTTAATTAATAAAAAATTGAAGTAACTGACCTTTCCAGCTAACATAGCATACATGAGAATGCCAACAGACCACCAATCAGCCGCGTGGCCATAAGGGTACACTGACAAAACTTCTGGAGCTGAAAATAGTTTTAATGCTTAATAAAACTGTATTCTTAAAATGCTCTCATGAACTCATATACACATAACATCTCCAACTGACCTAAACTTATTTTTATCATAACTGCTCACACTACTTTTAATATCATCAACTAATTAACCCACGTTTCCAAATGACATAAATGAATCATAACCATTCACACTACTTTGAATATCATGAACTCATATACCCATAACATCTCCAACTGACATAAATGAATCATAACCATTCACACTACTTTTAACATCATGAAATCATTTAATGCTTAATAAAACTGTATTCTTAAAATGCTCTCATGAACTCATATACACATAACATCTCCAACTGACCTAAACTTATTTTTATCATAACTGCTCACACTACTTTTAATATCATCAACTAATTAACCCACGTTTCCAAATGACATAAATGAATCATAACCATTCACACTACTTTGAATATCATGAACTCATATACCCATAACATCTCCAACTGACATAAATGAATCATAACCATTCACACTACTTTTAACATCATGAAATCATATATCCATAACATTTCCAACTGACATGAATGAATCATAACCATTCACACTACTTTAAATATCACAAACTCATATATCCACATCTCCAACTGACATAAATGAATCATAACCATTCACATTACTTTTAACATCATCAACTCATTAAACATAACGTTTCCAACTGACATAAATGAATCATAACCATTCACACTACTTTAAACATCACGAACTCATATATCCACATCTCCAACTGACATAAATGAATCATAACCATTCACACTACTTTAAACATCACGAACTCATATATCCACATCTCCAACTGACATAAATGAATCATAACCATTCACACTACTTTAAACATCACGAACTCATATATCCACATCTCCCACTGACATAAATGAATCATAACCATTCACACTACTTTAAACATCACGAACTCATATATCCACATCTCCAACTGACATAAATGAATCATAACCATTCACACTACTTTAAACATCACGAACTCATATATCCACATCTCCAACTGACATAAATGAATCATAACCATTCACACTACTTTTAATATCATGAACCCATATATCCATAAGATCTCCAACTATCGTAAACACCTGATCTTACCCCAATATCCCAGACTTACCCATATACTGCAGTGTACCACACACTGTCCTGGTTTGGTCACCCCCTTGCAAAAACTTAGCTAGCCCAAAATCTGTCACTTGTATGTGCCCTTTAGGATCAAACAGTATGTTCTCCATCTGAAGATTGAATAATTTTATACAATCACTTGTGTATATTAGTGTATATTAGCACATAACCTATATTTACCCTAGAGTTTTGTATACCTTTGTATACCTTTCAGTTTGTAAATTATATATAAATTAGTAATTACAAATTTTTTTTTCCCTTTAAACAAAATTAAATCTTTATGACTTTATGAAAACCAGAATTATGGGTAACTAAAACACTAACTAAAAAATAATTGGAAAAAACAAATGAATGAAATACCTTAATATCACGATAGATGACACTTGAGTTGTGGAGATAATCTAAAAACAGGGCAAGAAAAAATTAGATAAAATGTACAGTGATCAAATTTGATAAACAGAATTAAGATCATGAGAGCTGAAAACAGTGCCTCACCTATAACCAAACATATCTCTGCTATGTAAAGTTGAACCAATGCTTCAGGAAACGCTCCATGAAAAGTCCACAATGTAAACATATCACCATGTGGAACATAGTCCAAAACTGTTGTAAAAAATGATTTTTTTTAAAGAGGCCTACTTAAATAGCACTAAACGTATGCTTGAGAGCACATTATTTTCACAATGCCTATATACCTTATCAAATATTAAGTAAACAGTTAACAATATACAAAAGTTAAACAACTGACCGATATATAAAGATGTTCTTGACTGCCAGTATTCATGTGCCTTTACAATAAAAGTATGGTCACCAACTAATGACTGGGTGAAAAAAACAGAATACAAAACTTAAGTAAGTGACATTAGAAAACAGAATGCACATAAACAAAATACATTTTTAGATGGGTTTCACCCTTAAAGGAAAATAAAAGTACAATAGAATAAAATTGTACCTGAATGGCTGCTTCATCTTTACACTGTCTAATTGCTCCTTCATTAATAATTTGTCCCTTGTCTAAGACTTTCATAGCATAGAATCTTTTCTGATCTTCTCGTTGAACTTTGATAACATTTCCAAATGCACCTTTTGCTATTACATCAATCACCTAATTAAAGGTTCAGATAAGAAATTTTCAATCATAATGCATAATGTATTATGAAATCCAAAGAGCTTTTACATATAATTAACAAAGCAGAAGTTAAAAGATCTACAATAATTATTTTTATTTTTCATTTTTAGTTTAAACATCTAATATTATTGTAATCTGGAGAACTACTGAAAACTAGAAAGAGAACTTACTTCAAATTCTAGTTCATCTAAATCTCCTCGTAGAGGAAATTCTGGTAGAAACAGTGCTTCGGCAGGTGGAATATGTGGTAGATCTTCAGCTGCATGCTTTTGTTTCTTACCACCAAATTTACCAGGCTTGCCGCTCAGCTTCTGCTGACTTAGTGATTTTTCTTTGTTAAATAAAACTTGAGCATCAGGGGATAGTTTCTGTGATTTTAATAAAATTACAAAATAAATCAACTGTAGAAATACGTAATAAAGTATAAAGCTTACTTAATGCTTTTCTAAAGCTCTTGCTTGAGTAATTCAAATTTATAAGTATTAAACAAACTTACAACTTATAACAATTTCAGAGATTTTTTGAAATGTTAAAACTTTAAAGAGTTATAACTAGTTTTACTTTTACTTTTAACAAGTAAAAACAATAATTAAAATGTAGTGTATGACTATAAATAAAAACTAACCTGTGTGTCTGGAACTGATTGAGACTTTCTGAGTTTGTTACCATGGTTGCTTGTAGTAGTAGGGGCACTGCTATTGTTTCCCATATCTACAATAATACAGTGTCGTTGACAAATGAATAATTAGAGCTAAGTGAAGTCATAAACTCACTGTTGATACTGCTATGGCCTTTTTTTTTTATATCTGATGGGACTGCGAGGGTGGAAACACGATCACAGCCCACAGTCAGTAAGGTTGACGTCAGACGACAGAAGTTGGAAGACAAGAAAAAATCAAATGTCAATAGTCAAAACTCAGCAACACAAAATGGCATTTAAAGAGCCCTTTAACTAGATCTACAACAATTTTATACTTCATTGTATCCCTAATGTTAACGTTAAATAGACCTGGATATAAATCTATATTTACTATGAATTTGTTTTGCTAATAAAAATTATTTTCCCCCTCTGTGGTGAAGTAAGATCTACACAAAATGAAAAAGTAACTCATAACTTCCTTATATTTGAAGCTCTCCTTTAAAAAAAGGAAATTAATTCGGGGACTGTCAAATTTCAGGCCCGCGGGTCGCATACCGCGTGAACCAAAGGTGTGATAACTTTTAAAATGTACCAAGTTTTGTTTAAAGTTTAAAGTGACAACGACAAGCTTTGACTTATTAAAAAAGCAACACACACACACCCTATATATATATATATATATATATATATATATATATATATATATATATATATATATATATATGCCTATATATATATATATATATATATATATATATATATGCCTAAATATATATATATATATATATATATATATATATATATATATATATATATATTAGGGTACGTGGAGGTCGTCCATAAATGACGTCACACTACTCGTAGGGGTCGGGAATATTGTGACGATGTGTTATAAGGGGCGGGGGGGGGGGGGGTAAGATAGTATTTAACGTCCAACTTTTGTTTTTAAAAAGTAGTGTTAGAAACTGAATTCTAGCCGTTATTTCGAGTTTTTGAAAACTGTTATTAGTCAATAGTTATTGAAATTGATTTAAACTATATGATAACCCAGCTCAGTCAATATTTTAGAAAGAAATACATGTTTAAAAAAACTTTAACTGCAATTTTGTTGTGGGTTGTTTGATGATGTGTGACGCCATTTTAAGGGGGTAAGTCTGGCTTTTTGTGGCGCTGTTTGATGGGGGGGGGGGGGGGGGGGGGAAGGGGGTTAGGTCAAAATCGACAAAAAAGCTTGGTGATTTATAATAATCCATACCGGTGTCCAATCGTGCCATGATTTAGCTTATTTCGCTTAATTAACCAGACCGATAGAAATTCGGAGTAATGCGTTACAATTTTTCTGGATAATAAAAAAATCTATGTTCTGACAAAAATGGTGGAATCGATCGTAAAAGAGAAGCAGTAAGTCCAATTTTGTGTTTTGTCACTGTTTTGATGTAATAATGTTAGATTCTAACTGTGCTATGCTGTAGAGTGTAGAGGACTCGCGTGTATTGCTTTAAACGCACCAAGGTTCTGACGAAGTCATTCTACTTCATTAATATATACTTTTTGTTTGGAAAGTTCGCCAATTACAAACGTGAAGCAGAAATTGGTTTGTTTTCCAAATCAGTTAAAGCGTACCCTGTGCTGGCGGGTAAAAAGTACCCGTGGTACTAATTACCCGACCTGGTAGATATTATAGGCCTATTATCAATAGTTATAATCGTGCGATCTATGTTAGACTAGTTTAGACCTAGATTTTACAATTTTACCACAACAATTTCTGATTATCTTAATTTTTTCTTCTCTTATATTTTTCATCAATTTTATTTTACATTTTTCAATACAATAAGTATTTTGTTTTTCATCTTTTCTTTCAGAAAACGGATAACTATTTATATAAGGACTGCAGATCTCAAAAAGCACTTCTGCCCTAGAGAGGAGCAGTGTTTCTTACAGACTTTTTTCTCCGGGGGAGGGGGGACACTTGAAATTTTCGGGGCGGGGGGGGGGGGGGCGGTAAACTTTCTTCGGGGGGGGGGGGGGAGGGCAGACACTGTTAAAAGTATATATATTCTGTATAAATTATATAAATTTCATTCCGTTCGGGGGGGGGGGGGGGGGGGGGCTTTGCCCCCCGAAGAGATGCCTGGAAGAAACTCTGTAGAGGAGGAGTGTGTGATCATAATGAAGAAAGGCTCTGATATATAAAGAGTTATAAAGAGTTTTCTGTTCGCCGAGAAAAAAAAGTTTTATAAAATAAAGACATCCAGTATTAAATTAGCGGGCTGAACAATATCCATTGTCTTTTTTGACATACTCTGTCTTTATCCTGGATTCTGTCTATATACTTGAAAAGAACCAAATATTATAATTATGTAATTTGACAACATTTGAACGTCTAGAGGTCATATTTAACTAGACAACTATATCTGTAGAACCGTTGACGTCACGACACAAGCCACGAATCTTGTCAACGCTACCTTTACAAGGGAGCGTTGACAGTGTTTCTTCCAGACTTTTTCTTCGAGGGGGCTCTTGATATTTTGGTTGGGGGGGGGGGACGGACAACATTTTCCGGGAAGGGGGGGGGGCGGACACTGATAAAAGTATATATTTTCTATATAAATTCCATTTCGTGAGGTATACTTTCTTCGGGGGCAGAGCCCCCCCCCCCCCCCCGAAGAGATGTCTAGAAGAAAATCTGAGCGTTGATCGTGTTTATCCGTGGTGTTACGAATAGACTTTTATTCATGTTTTTTTATGACTGCCACGATGGTACATCGAGTGATTTCTTTCTAATTCCTTCATTCTAACTATGTCGAGAAAAAGAATAAAGTGGCTGTACGAATATGTACCATACGGATGTATAAAGTAACTCGATGGAAGTCAGCATTCTTTATGAGTTGCAATGCCAAGTTGAGCAATTCTAGTATATCACCAGCAAAACTGAGAGAACACTTTCATAAGCTGCATGGAGATGGAAAATATAAGAACACCACGCTCGCCGAATTCAAGGCGATGTCGCGAATTTTGTGTGAAAATCATATTTTAATGGTTTTGTTCTTTAAACACGGTGATATTGATTTACGGTTCATTTTGTGCACCTGTAAAGTATATACATATATTAATTTTTTTCTTATTATTTTAGTTCCTAGAATACTAAAATGTTAATTTTAAAACGTAAGGCAAATAATATTTATTTCCAATTTATCTTTAACTTTACACTGTCTAGATCAATTATTGTCCAGACTGGCATATATTAAACTTAATCTAAAAAAATCTGGCATAAAAGTATGATTCCGTTTTAGAAGGTCCGACAACCATCTTTGTGTACTTTTTAGATTTAGTTGATCGGGTACCCCTATTTTTCTCTCTTGTCTCACTTATAGTTTCGAGCATTTACCACGTGCATAACATTTTTATATAGATGAAATATTCACTTTGACAATATCTAATCCATATTACAAATGTACATAATGGACCCCTGCTAACACGTTTAAAAAGTTGATACCCTAAAAATTTTTCCTGCCAGTTACACTCGGCCACTGGTGTAAGTCTGGATTGGAGTAGTTCTAGTTCAGTGATCTAGAAAATCTAGTCACAATCTAGTGACTTCGTTCCTTAGACGTAGCCCCATAGCTAAATCTAACCAGGATATCTAATCTTGACTTCCTCAATGACACTACATTATCAAGATTAACAATCTACTGTACTTTTTTTTTTACTGTACTATAAAAATACTAGATCTAGATGATAAGAATTTGCCAAATAATTCAAGTTAATTGAAATTGTACTGTAACTATTTGTAACTGCCTAAAAATTCTATATTTAACTATATTTTACCTGTAGATCTAGGTGCATGGCACAGGTGTCCTAATTTGAGCTTTAAAATAAATTAAAACAGGCGTAGTACTAGATCAATTTGACCTAATCAAATATTTGTTTAATTAACAAACCAATTCTAGCGTGCATGTGTCTGTTCACAAAACTGCGCTATATTGACCTGGTTTCTTTTGTCTTCTAAATGTTCATTGTTTAGTGCTTAGGCCTATGTCTACTCTTGATTGATAGGTTGTATAGGGTAAAGGAGGGCGTTAAGAGCCGTGTGGCATTAAGCCCCAATCAACACCCCACCCCCACAAAACTCCCAATAACACTGCTAATCTACTTCTGAGGTAACAACCACTGCTGTTCTTTGATAACAGAGAAGCAGAGGATTCATTTTATGTAATTTGTGGCCCACTTGGTCCAATAGGGAGAGGATGAGACAGGATTTAATCCCACTGCTCTTTCCCTAAAATTTCTCATCTCCATAAAACCATTTTGTGAACTTTTTTTCCAAATAGACATAACTTGGGAAACTTCACTTTGTAATAAACCAAATGAGTTTTTCAAGCCCATTCTTTGTTCCTGTATTAGAGCATTGGTTGTTGTACATTTTAACACTATTTTTATAGCTATGGCTAGAATAGTTTTATTTTGGTGAATTTTTTTTGCACAGTGATTATTGGTGTCAAAACAAAATGGCCGACATTTGTCCCATTTTACCATGCTATGGAGTTTTTATCATTATCAGAGTAAAACTTGACTGATCATTACCATAATGGTTTTATTTGTTAGATAATAACTAAATCTACATGAATACATTAATTTTGTCCACTAGCTTGCCTCTTTAGAAACGTTATAACAGATACTGTTATGTGGCTCTTGAAACCCTATGTGCACGTTTCTTATTTATTAGACCACTGAATATGACACTGGTATAGGAATAGTTAACACAAAATGTATTTACTGTTAAACAGACTTGTGTCTAAATGATAGAAATACAATTCTAACCTGCTAAAAAGTAAAAATTCAGCCATCTGATGTTAGCAAGGTAATTTTTAAAATGGTACACGTACTTATTACCCCTAAGGGGCAATACAGCCGACTCAGCCCCCCACCTGTTTCTAACCAACCATAAAACTTCTAATCTCTTTGTAGGTAACAGGAATAAATGTTCTTAGGTCTCAGCCAATCTGGGGTGGTATGTTATGTAATTTATGACCCTCATGGTCCAGCAGGGAAGTAAACAGACACATTAATACCACTGCTCCCCCCTTACAATTTCTTACCACCATGATACCCAGCCCCCACCAGTTTCTGGCCAACCATAAAACTTCATCTCTTTGTAGTTAACATGGATTACAGTTACAGATCTCAGACAATCTGGGGTGGCATGTCATGTAATATATGACCTTCATGGTCTAGCAGGGTGGAGACCAAAGAGGAATCAGTACCACTGCTCTCCCCTCACAATTTCTCACCTCCATGATAGCCAGACCCCACCTGTATCTAACCCACCATAAAACTTCATCTCTTTGTAGGTAACATGGACTTAGTTCTTAGATCTCAGCCAACCAGAGATAGCATCTCCTTATGTAATTTATGGCCCTCAGGGTCCAGCAAGGAGAACAAAGGGGAAACCAGTACCACTGCTCTCCCCTCAACATTTCTCACCTCCATGTCATGTTATGTAATGTATAGCACACATGGCTTATCAGGGGAAAGCATTAAGGCAGATTAGTTAGTACCACCCCTTTTTGCATACAAGAATGTTAACTCTGGACAGCTACACACTAGTATACTAGCTACACACTAGGCATACTAATGTGCCTACTGTAAACTACTAGACTTTAGGCCCTATGTACACCTGCAATTGTATCAATTGTAGACTGGGGCCATTGGGGCCTAGTGATAGCTAGTATCAGTTAAAGTGTGTGTACACAGCATTAACTATTTTGGGGTTAGAAATTAATTGTTTTTATTGCAGAGTTAGTCTAAACAAGGAGATAATACTTATTGCCCCATTGCCCGGCTCCTTTCACCCCAAATGCTGATTTTGGGGGTATGACAATAAATGTTCAATTAAACCCATTTAAAGTATATTTAATAGACTTTGTTATTATTTTTATATTGTGTAAGATATGTTAGAATAATTTTGCCATATTTTCAATACTAAAAAATTCTTAGATTAGTAGAAATCTTTAAAAATGTACAGGTGCTAAAAAGTGTGGCTCTTAACGCCCTCCTTTACCCTATATATATACAATAATGAGGCTTGTATTTGTCATTAGGCTATTATAGGCCTACTATATTTTTAAAAAGTAATCACCATTAGGCATTAGGCCTACAGATTGGTTTTTAAATATTTTAGGCCTAAAAATGTTATATTTATTTTCAAAATGTTCAAACTTGAGTTATTTTGTATTTCCAGTTGATTAAAATTTTGAATGATTTTTATAGGGCCTATTTAGAAAATAAGCCTTCACCATGGATTTTGTGGAGAAAGAGGCTGTGGAGTCAGACATTTCGTCAGAGGAGGAACTATCAGATGGAGAGTTGAGACCAGTGAAGAAAAAGAAAAAAGAGAAAGAGAAAAAGAAAAGAGCTATTCAAATTTCTGATGATGAAGAGGAAGAAGAAGAAGAAGGTACCTAATAAAATAATTTTTTCCGGCCTAAATAGACCTATCTATTGTTTTGACTTATAAATAACTCTTGTTAAAAAAATCTTTACAATTAGCTGACTTTTGATACAATGGAGTAGTCACTAAATCAGTGGTCCATAACCTTTTTGGAGATACCAAACCCCATGAGCTTCATATGTACATTAACCAAATCCTTCTTAATAGTTCTATCGTCCACATTGACAAAGTCTGATCATGAATCATATGAGTCGAGTGTGTGTCTTGACCTTAGCCAACCCGTGGGGCTCTAACCGAACCCTTGGGATTCAATCCAACCCATGTTAAGAACCACTACACTAAATGTTTCACCATCTGAATAAAGAAATGTTGCTTTATTTTCTTAAATTTTACAAGTTTTATTTCATTCATTTTTTAATCTAAATCTAAATAGGCCGGCCTATTGTAAAAATATGTGCTGTTATTTTAAGTAGTAAAAACCCAATTGGTACTTTGTATTCTATCCAACTCAGCCCTAAGCATTTGTGAACAGCAGCTTGCTTAGCTGATCAAACAATGTCTACTATCAAGTGACCAGCTCTGTTACTTTAGAAATACTCTTCCACATTTTCATTTGGTTATCAATCATCCCATAACCAGAGGGGAATACATGGTCACCACAATTCACTTCAATTTTTGCTTAAAGTTATTCTGTAGTGGGCAGCATTCCTTGATGTCCTCCACCTGATTTCATCTTTGCCTCCCTCACCGTCTCCTTTCTGGCATTGTGCTCTGCATGATTGTTTTTGATAGGCTTTTGGAGCGTGTTACAAGTCCATACCTTTTTGAGTTTCTTAGAATACTTAGTGGGTTATCAAATTTCTCAAAATTAATTTGGTAAAATAAAGGATGAAATATTTTTTTATCCTTAAAACTTTTATAGATGAAGCAGCAATAGCTGAAGAAATGAAAGACTTTATTAATGAAGATGTTGAAGAAGAAGAGGAAGCTGCGGAAGGAAGTGACACTGATGAGAAGAAAAGAAAAAATGATTCTGATGAAGATGAAGATGATGATCAGCTAGATGATGATGACTATGACCTTATTGATGACAACTTGGGAATAAAAGTCAACAGGAAGGTACATATCAAAAGCATTCTGTTGTATGGGTTTATTTTATGTTTTGCAAACAAACTTTTATTTTCAAGTGGCAAAGTACATGAACGTCAGATTTTTAAATCACTTTCTTAATCTTCTTAAAGTCAAAGAATGAATTGTCAGAACTTTTTATAAGAATCCAAATGTCATTTTTTCATATTTCCCTTGTTATTAAATTCAAGTTTCATAAACATTTTCTGTCTCCTATTTTATAGAGAAAAAGAAAGAGAATTAAAATGATGTCTGATGATGAAGACAGTGGAAAAGAAGAGGAAGGTCAAGCAGATGATGGTCAGTAAATTAAGGCATATCAAGAGCTATTTTTAATTAAGTACAAAATCCAACATTAATTCATTAAAAATCCCTGGCATGTAAAAAATAAAGTATTCCTTTTTTAAAGGGACTGCTGGTCATGGTTTTTTTTTTTTGTTTCCACTTATAGGCAAGCATGCAATTGAAGAACAGCTTTTTGATGAAGATGAGGAAGAAAACGGAGAACGCCCTCCAGAGTCAGTTAGGGCTGTAGAAGACACTGCAAACATACAGGAGTTTGATTCAGAAGAAGAATCTGGTATCTTATCTTTTTAATCCTAATTGTCTTTTTTTTCACTTAAAAAAAACTCGTATTTTGTTATTATAGTTCCAGAATAAATTGTATTGTTAAATTTTGAATTGTTACAGATGTGGATGATTTTATTGTGGATGAAGAAGGAAATTCCATAAGCAAAGGAAAAAAGAAAAAGAAACATAAAATACACAGTGATGCGTATGTTAATTTTTTTTTTCTTTCTAAGTTAGTGCACTGTCTTTGGCCAAGAAACAATTAAAAATTAAATTTTGTTTCACATTTTTTAATGGTTTTAAAATTGTTGTCATTTGCCATAAACAAAACAAACATTTTATTTTGTAGAGCACTGCAAGAAGCTCAAGAAATCTTTGGTGTTGACTTTGATTTTGCTGATTTTGATAAATATGATGACGAAGAAGAAGAATTTGATGAGGAAGATGAAGTAAAATAATGTTCTGTATTAAAATTTAAGAATTATATTTGTTACTGGAAAGTTGTGATAAAGTTAAAGAAAATGAAGTTCTTTTGAGATTTTAATAGATAACAGTAGGATAATTTTTTAGACTAGCAGGACTATTATTTAAGATTTTATTTGTAAATTTAACATGTTCACCTTACAGCACCTACTTTTAGAAAAGATAAATTGCTTTAAAATAATAAAAATTTGTATTTTATGGGCCTAACTATTTTAGTTTGTTTTGTTAACGTTTAAAGAAATGTTTTTACAGTATGAAGAAGATGAGGAAGGGGAAGACGGGGAGCCAAGAAAAAAGAAAGGTGGACGTAAAAAAGCTGCCAAGAAAAGCATATTTGATGTAAGCTTGTTTAATATCAACCAGTGATGTCTTAGACTTAAAAACGTAAATTAAAATTCTTTTTAAATAGGAAAATTTATTTTTAGAACTTTTTCTAATACCTAACTCTTCTATTTTGAATCAGGTGTTTGAACCTAGTGAATTAGAAAGAGGTCATTTCACAGATGCAGATAATGCTATCAGACTTGCAGACTTTCCTGAGAGATTTCAGGTATGGTTTTATCATTTTGGAATGATATCTTAATGCTTAATGTAATGTCAGATCCATACTAAAAGTAAAAAAACAACTTCTAGCTTCGTCGCATCCCAGTAAAGGAAGCAGATGATGCTGAGCTTGAGGAAGAGGCAGAATGGATACACAAACAAGCATTTGCCACTCCATGTATCTCACAGCAGGTAATATTTGTTGCCATTATTCTAGCATGGTTAAGTAGTCAATTTTAGTTATTAGGTAGCTCCTCGAGGTTATTGGGTCTTGTTTAAGTATTGACTTACTTTATTTTTTTTCTAGACATACTTAGATATTGATCACATGGGAGCAACCAACACATCAAGCCGCAGAACACCTAATGCAATGACAAGCAAAATAAAGCAAGCTGTTGGATTTATGAGAAATCATAGAATGGAGGTTGTTAGATTTTCCACTGTTATTGTGATTTATTACTAATTTATAATTAACTATTTTAAAAGTCATTATTTAAGTTTTGAGATACAAAATGTTGACCCATATGTTATTCTTTTCTCCAGGTTCCATTTATTGCATTCTATCGCAAGGAATATGTTGAGCCAGAGCTGAATATTAATGATCTGTGGAAAGTTTACCACTGGGATGAAAAGGTTTACTATTGCTAAAAAGTTTATATTTAAAAGCTATTTATCCTTTTGAAAAAAATAATTTCTTAACTAATATAATTTTTTTTATCATCAGTGGATGCAACTGTGCACACGTCGCACTAACTTAACAAGGTTGTTTGAAAAAATGAAAGACTATCTTTATGAGCAGTACTCTGATCCAGACAAGCCTACTGTATTGTTCAGGCCTATCACAGAGACAGAGATAGAGAGGTGAGGTTTTTGTTTTAAAATTATTTTGTACAAAATTGATAAAATATTGTTGATAAATAATCACAGCAAGACTGTATGATAAATTTTTAATTCAAAAGTCTCGAAAACAAAATAGGAAAATATCAACTTTATGAAACATAGTTCTTGATTGTTGCATAAACTACACAAGATGTATAACTAGCTTTAAAAATGATTCAAATAGGGTGAAGAATGTCCAAACACCTGAGGAGCTGCGTGATGTGTACCAAAATTTTCTCTTGTACTATGGGCATGAAATACCCAACATGAGGAACAATGAGCAAAATAGACCCAGAGAAGAAGGGGAGGCAGAGGCTGATCCAAAGCCTAAAGGAAGCACAATGAAACAAGCTCAACGTCAAAGTGGCTATTCCATTTGCCTTGCAGCCAAACTTGGTAAAAACCCTGCTTATCAATTTTTTAGCCTTGAAAGTAGTAATTACTTTTAAAATATTTTTGTTAATGTAATTATTTGTATTAGTGAAATGGCAGAGATTTATTGCTGCCTTATACTCCACAAGGAGTGATGAGGATTAAGTAAGTAATTATTTGTATTGATTATAATCATCAGACGAAATAACACGCCAGTTTGGTCTTAAGCCTCATGAGTTTGGAGAGAATATAAGAGATAATTACCAGCGTCATGATGTCAGCCAGTGTCCTTTAGAGCCATTAGAGCTGGCTAAAGATTATGTATGCCCGTAAGTAATTTACTTTAGTAGCTAAAGATTTCAAGCTGGTGGGGGAGGGAGAAAATAGCTTCTTAGTTTAAATGTGTACAATAAAGATACATTTATTCATTTTAAATATTCCTTGCTCTTCTCAGTTATTTTAGCATAATAATCCATGAAATATTTCTAGCCAATTCCCAACTCCAGAAGATGTTTTGAAAGGCTGTCAGCACATGGTGGCAATGCAATTGTCCCATGATCCTCTTGTCAGGGCTAGTGTCAGAACAGCTTTCCAAGAGAGGGCTAAGCTGAGAGTTAATCCTACCAAAAAAGGCATGAAGGTAAATGAATTGTTTATTGTAGTAAAAATAAATAAAGTTAAAACTTAAATAGGTAAGAAAGAAATTTTGCTATTGGCTACACACTAACGTGGTGTGTTCATATAATTTTTGTTTAAAAAAATTAAAGAGTGGAAAAGTATTCTACTTCTAAAATTCATTTCAAATTATTGTTCAGATTATTTCTGCAATACCAAGCGTTCAGAAATAAAACTTCCATTGTGGCCTCCAAATTACTTTTTATATAGTAAAAGTCAAATATTAAATTTGAAAGTTTTCAGACCCTTATTCTAAGTTGTTTAATAAAAAGAATCACTACCATTTGGTTAGTTCATACATTTTGTCAGTTCATATTTCATCCCTGTAGTATTAGAATTGTAGTTGCCCTGTATGTTCCTTAACAGAGAGTTTTATCATTTTAGCTGATTGATGAAAGCCACAACTGCTACACTTTCAAGTACCTGAGAGGTAAACCAGTCAAAGATCTAAAGGATGACCAGTATCTTAAACTCTTAATGGTAAGTTGTTTTCCAATAGCTTTCCCTAAATACAATTTAAAATTTTTTTTATATGTAACTTTTTTCTCCCAATTATTTTTAGGCTGAAGAAGAAGGTCTGTTGACCATATCCATCAAGATGGATGAAGAAGATGAACAAAGCACAAGCAGCACCAGCTATTTTGAAGAGATCAAACAACTTTTCTATAGAGTAAGTTTTTTTTTAACAAAAGGCTGTTGTGCAGAATACTTTAGTATCCTGAGTTGATTATTTATGAACTAATTTCTATTCTCTGTTTAGGATGAGTTCAGCCATCTTGTCCAGCAGTGGAACATACAAAGAAGTGAAGCCTTGAAGCGTGCACTCTACCAGATACTCTACCCTCAAATGGAGAAAGAATTAAGAGCTAAATTGTCAAGTGAAGCAAGGGAAGGCGTGCTGCGGGTATAGTACACTTACAAAATGTTATTCAATTATTTGCTGCATATAGATTGTATTTTTCAAAGTCATTTGATGATTTGATAGTAAAAGTTTGTTTATTTGTACTGAAGGCTTGTGCAAGGAAATTGTACAACTGGCTGAAAGTGGCCCCATATCAGATGGATCAGCAGCTTGAAGATGAATTTGATGAATCAAACAATGAGGATGGACTGAAAGTTTTAGGCATAGCTTTCTCAACTAGCCAGTAAGTAGGCTTGTAGTTATTGATCAAACTAAAATGTAAAACATTGTTTTATTTTAAAAAAGAATAAGGACGTTATTTAAAACACTTTTTAATCTTAGGGATACACCTGCCTTTGGTGCACTGATTGATGGTGATGCATCTGTAATGGAATACATCAGGTTGGAGAATCTCACAAAACGTAAAAATGCATGGAGAGAATTGGATAAAAAGGGAAAGGTGTGCAATTATTTAAAAAATGTTCTTTATTATTACATTTTTATTTATTTATTTATTTACAAAAGCTAAATAGTACCATGGGTAAGATTATGGACCTTTCATATTTCAAAAAATAATTTCAGGCAAAAGATATGGAGAAATTAAAAGAATTCATTGCTGAAAAGAAACCCCATGTTATAGCTGTTACATCGGAGTCACGGTGAGTGCCTTACTGTTGTCAAATGACTTCATTTGTGTTTCCTTACATTTTCCATACCATGATTTTTTGTGTCTTAATTTAACATGCAAACTCATTCAACATTTTATTTTTACATTTCCAGTCAAGCTTTGATGATTATTGACGACATAAAAGGCATTATCAGTGAGTTGGAGATGGAGCAACAGATGCCAGCCATCAATGTGGAGTTGATTGACAATGAATTGGCCATGATTTTTGAGAATACTAAGAGGGCTGAGGTAAAGAAAAAAATAAAATTAAAAATAGTATTTAATTTAGTATTTAAACCAATATTGTTTGCCATTTTTGTTTAAATAAATGAATAAAATCTGTTTTTTCTCTAAACAGAATGAGTTTCGAGACTATCCTGCCCCTCTAAGGCATGCCATCTCAATTGCTCGAAGACTGCAGGATCCACTCTTGGAATTTGCTCAGTTGTGTAATCCTGATGAAGATATCCTCTGTCTCAAATATCATTCACTCCAGGTTGGTTTAACTATTTGTTGATCAGTTTTTTTATATTAACATATGTAGAGAAAATAATAATTGCTTGTCAATAAATTGTGTTAAACTATACTGTGAATTAATCGATATGTACAATCTCATTTTAGGATAGCGTGCCTAAAGAAGAATTGCTTGAAGCCCTTTATCTAGAATTTGTCAACAGAGTAAATGAAGTGGGGGTGGATATCAATCAGGTCTTGAATTTCCCTTACACAGCCCCACTGCTACAATTTGTGTGTGGCTTGGGTCCAAGGAAAGCTTCACAAATAATCAAAGTAAGAATTGTTTTATTCTGGTAATTAGTTGCATAGCACTTGTTTATATCCATTCTGGATATTTTATTTCATATGTATGATACATGCTGAACATTTTTTTAGTGTCAGTCATAAACATTATCTCTTAAAGATTATGTGTAAAAAATTCTTTTCAGACACTGAAACAGAATAACAGCAGACTAGAGAACAGAACACAGCTGGTGTCCATCTGTGATATGGGGCCTAAAGTTTTTATCAACTGTGCTGGTTTTATCATGATAGACACAAACCAGCTTGGAGACACGTGAGTTGGCAACTAATTGCTTGTGTCTGGTCAGACTGCTTTTGATATTAGGCACTCATTTGTGTGCTCATTGAATAAAAAATTTGTTCTGATTCCAGATCTGATGTTTACGTTGATGTTCTGGATGGGTCTCGGGTTCATCCAGAGGCTTATGAATGGGCACGTAAAATGGCTGTGGATGCTCTGGAGTACGATGACACTGCGGAAGATGCCAACCCAGCCTCTGCTTTAGAGGAAATTCTTGAGAGCCCAGAGAGGCTGAAGGACTTGGATTTGGATGCCTTTGCTGAAGAGTTGGAACGGCAAGTAAGTGCAAAACTGCTGATCTGAGGTAAATGTTAGATAAATTTAGTTAAAAATGTACAATTTTTATCTTATTTTATATTTTTTTCCTTTAAATCCTTGATAGGGCTATGGAGACAAGCACATAACTTTGTATGATATCCGAGCTGAGTTAAATCAGAGGTATAAAGATCTGAGAACTCCATATAGATCTCCATCATTAGAAGAAAGATTCAACATGTTAACTAAAGAGACACCAGAAACATTTTATGTTGGTAAGTGTACATTAAGTAAAGGCGGCTGGGCATAGTGCTCACCACTGTCCCTTCATATGCTGAGGTCAGAGAAACAGGTGAACTCTGTTTTACTTGCCCCCATAGACCAGCAGTTTCAAAAAGAGAACTTCAAGTGTATATTGTAAGCGAACATTTAGCACACTTAAACTAAACATTTAGCAATGCATTTATTTATTTCCTTGCATACAAATTATTTGGGTGTAAACATTTTAAATCATGTACAAAAATTAACTATTTCTTGACTGTTACAGTAACCAATTGCCATAAATAATGGTTGAATGATTTTCAATCTAGGTAAACTGGTGCAGGTTCAAGTGACAGGTATTGCACACAAACGTCCCCAGGGTGAGCAGCTAGATCAAGCCAACCCAGTGCGAGATGATGAGACTGGCTTGTGGCAGTGCCCATTCTGTCACTCAACTCAGTTCCCAGAGCTCAGTGATGTAAGTGTTCAGTTTCTCTGCTTTACAACTTCCTCTGTATGTGTTTATAAATGTGAAGAAATTAAACATACATCACATCAACTGTTTAGGTCTGGAGCCATTTTGATGGTGGCAACTGTCCTGGCGCCGCGGTTGGTGTCAAGTGTCGTCTGGACAGTGGTGTGACAGGCTTCATCCATACCAAAAACATCAGTGACAACATGGTGCGGGACCCAGAAGAGAGGGTACAGATTGGGATGACAATTCACTGTCGTATCACCAAGATTGACATAGAAAGGTTCCAGGTTGAGCTCACCAGCAAATCTTCTGATCTGGCAGACAAAGATGGCATGTGGAGGTAATCCTAAATGTACCCTTGATAATGAAACATTTTACTGGAGAACAGTGATAGGAGACCGTGGGGAGTGGAAAGCTTTTAGAGGCATGTTCAGCAATGAACGGAAAAGAAAAATGATGAATGGGATACTTTGTTTGGTTTAGTTAACATTGTTAATTTAGCCTGTTATGAAAATTTTTACAGTAATTATACGATACGATACATAAACATCTCAAAATTAGGTTAAGTAAATTTTAATGTTCATGTTTATTGCAGACCTCAGAAAGACGTCTATTACGATTATGATGCAGAAAAAGCAGAAATTGACAAGGAAAATGAAAAAAAGAAATTACAAGCCAGACAAAGTAATTATATCTTATGACAGTTTTATAGGCTAGATGTATAAATTTAGTTTATGACAATAATTGTCATGTATTATTTTTATAATATATTAGCATGCATGCTAATGACATGTATCCTTCTTAGCATACATCAAGCGTGTCATTGCCCACCCCTATTTTCACAATGTTGGTTATAAGGAATGTGAAAAATTGTTGACTAACATGGATCAGGGTGATGTGATCATTCGTCCAAGTAGCAAGGTATTTCATTTTTACAATGATTTTATTTCAACAAATTTAGTGGTGAAATTGTATGTATTTATAGTGTTCATTCGACTTGTGTTTTAGGGTTCTGACCATCTGACAGCAACATGGAAAGTGGCTGATGGAATTCTTCAGCATATTGATATCAGAGAGGAAGGCAAAGAGAATGCCTTTAGTCTTGGAAAGTCATTGTGGATAGCAGGGGAGGTAAGCTAGAAAAGTAAATTATCAGTATCTAGTTAAAAATGTGATGGAAAATTGAGTTTATCTACATTAATTTTTAAACTTTTGACTGACTTGCTTTAGGAGTTTGAAGATCTGGATGAAATTATTGCCCGATACATTCAGCCCATAGCAGCAACTGTTCGGGACATCTTAAGTTTTAAGTATTACAGAGATTCTGATGGAGGGAAAAGGGAAATTTTGGACAAGTTGTTAACAGAGGAGAAGAAAAAAGCTGCATTTAAGTAAGTAATAACTAATTTTTAAACAAGTTAGTCTGTGTTTTAGTTTACTTTAGTATATTTCTGGCCCTGTTAGCCACAACTGCAACTGGTATATGTAACAAACCACTTAATTCAAATGGTTAGAACATGACTTAACTTAAGGGACTTGAACAATTAGCAATAGTTTACCTGATATTAGTATTAGATTGCAGAAAAGCAATATTGATAATATATTCTATTTACTTTCAGAATCCCCTACCTTATGAGTGCCTCGCGTCAGTATCCAGGGAAATTCCTTCTTTCTTACATGCCACGTAATGTTGCCAGACACGAGTACGTGACCGTTGCTCCTGAGGGGATCCGTTATAGGCACCAGAATTTCAAATCGGTCAATTCTTTGATCAGATGGTTCAAAGAGCATTTTAGGGATCCAATTCCAGGTTAGTTGTCTGTGTGAAAAGTGCTAAAATTATATCAGGTTTTCTACTAAAAGTTCCTGGTGTGGTTTATCTTTGAGACCCAGTTGATTTACTCAACAGTTTAGCTGTTGTGTTTGAATGTTTATCTCATCATTTGTTGCCATATTTACAGGAACACCTTCCAGTCGCACCCCAGCCCTGTCAGCCTATACAACTCCTGCTGCACATCAGAGTAAGTTGTTAAATGCATTTGTTTGACTATTGATAGGAAGGTGTGGCCTAGCAGTGTAAACTAATGAAATACAATTCTATACTGATCTTGCAGGCAGAATAAGTGGCATTTTGTATCTTGTGCCACGGGTTTATTGCATATGAAAGCTTTTTAGTTTTAAAAATTGTAGTTTCTGCTTAAAAAGAAATTATGTTTTGTAAAAAATTATGTAAAAATCATTTATACTGCCTCAAAAAATCATGCTTTTAAAGTAAACTCTCTGCATGTAATGTAAATCCTTGACTTGATCAAATACTTTCTTATGTTCTTAATGTCTGGCTTATTTGTTTGATGTGGTTAGAATCTAATTAATAACAACGGTTAAATATTTTCTACACCAGCTCCAGGAAGGACACCTGTAGGCCGCACTCCAGTTGGTATGTCTAATGGGATGTATGGTCATCACATGGCAACGCCACATGGAACCACCCCACGTGCTGCTCCAACAGCCACACCACACGGAACTACCCCACGAGCTGCCCCCACAACTACACCACAAAGACCGTATGGAAGCTATGGTTCTTTTCAGGTATTGTAGTTTTTTAAGGTTATACTGTACCTGTAATAAAGAATTTATGTCAACAATAGAATAAGTTTTATTTGAATATTTTTCAGCCTGGTGTTACTCCAGTGATGACCCCTATGTTGACACCATCATCATCTTTTCAACATGGCGGCCACATGACAACTCCTAGGACAGGCCCTCATGTCAACAACACACCTTCATATCAACCAACACCTCGACCAATGGTCGGCCCTGGGGCACCCTGGCCTGGTGCCACACCCAGAACCCCAGCAGCACGTACCCCAAGACATGACAAAAACCAGGCATCATCTGCTGCAGACATGGATTGGGCACGAGCCGCGGAGATGTGGGCCAACCGTAAGAAGACCACCAAATCTCCCAGAGCCTCACCACGACCTTCACCCCGCACAGCTCCTAGTCCAGCTCGCAAAGGTTTTGAGTCTCCATTTGGGGGCAGCAGCTTGGGTGGGGCATCCCCACAGGGTGATGGCACACCCTTAGTAGATGAGAGGTAGCAGGCTTACATCATCACTTTTTATATTGTAAAAATATGTTTGACTAATTTATGTTATAAAATCTAATTAACTTTTGCTTCAAGTGGTAGGGGATATGAAATGCAATTTAAGCATATAATTGCATATTGATGGGGTAAGAAAATATTACAACTTCCATAAACTAATCTTTTGTGATGCGCACAATGTGATTTATTGGATGTTGCTTAGATGCTATTTAAAAAAAATCTCCGATTTAAGAAATGTTTTGATGCATTAAACCAAGAGATTAACATGGGTATAATGTTAGTACTAGCAATAGTAAACATGTAACAAATATAGCTGAATTTGAATTTCTAAATTCCACATTTTTCACCTGTCCAGGTGATTCCCTTCATTATATTTGTGTTGTAATCATGGTTGCTGTTCTCATGTTGTACAGTCATGGTTCTTTGTAAATACGAAAGAAAATAAACTTTTTCATCCTTCACACTTTTCTGTTATTTGTGAACAGTGACAGTTTACATAAAGCAATTAAAACATTTGAGTCATGATTGGAGATTTATTTGATGAAATGTGCACACATTATAAAACAAATCTACACAACTGTTTTCTTATGAAGAATTAATTAGTACGTAAAAATGGCATCACAGACTGCATATCAAGAAAAAATTTGTTAACATAGTTGAAACGGAAAGCTTAACATAGTTTCAACATTTTATACATCAATCTATATGGTTTACCTAGTCATAAAATCCATAGAAAGCACATACAAATGTTATTGGGCTGCATGAAAATCTTTAACTGACAAAAAAAAAGGCTTGAAAAGTTTGAAGCTTGATCAGCTTATTTTATTTTTTAAAGAAGTAATGTAAATTTTTTTGATTGTTGAAAATAAAAGATGCTAGTCTATACGCTGGCCCTACAATCATGTGAAAGCATATCTAGCTAAAAGACTCGAGACTTCATTAGAAATGGTGTAGGTGCACCACAACAATTTTCATTTTAAAAAGAAAAGGTTTCTCTGCACTATGGGAGACAACTCCATTAGTAAAGGAGCAGCTAATGAAAAGCAGGAAATTCTCAGTGACCTTACCAGCTCTATCTCTGTGGAATCATAACAATTATCACATTTAAATGTCTACTATCCCATCATTTAAAGCTAGAGTAGATTCACAAAATTTACAATATTAAAAAGAAAAACAATATTCTATTTATATATACAAAAATATAAAGATATGAAGCATTCTGTTGATGTAAATAGAATATTTAGACATTTGAAAGAACCATGTCAAATTATATTTTTCTACTACTAAAAGAAAGCGAATTCTAACTATACCATTGGACAGTTATTAAAAATCATGTGTATTTTGATGCACTTAAACCAAAATGTATAAATAAATAATAAAATTTAAACCATTGTTTAAGAAAAAATAATTGAGAAAAAAAATGGGGTTAAAAATAATAAGCTATCTAAATATCTATTTCTTACTAGATTAATTTCCTATACCAAAAGAGCCGACGGAACTGGTAAGCTGGAAAATTTCTTGATCTTGATACACATGAAAATCACTAAATGAAAGGATCATCTAATTTTTTCAGAGAAAGATTAAATAGCTAATCTATATTCTTTTATATAATTATAATTGTCTTATGATATTTAAAAAACTTTTAATATCAAAACTCATTCAAGTATTTTTGTATTACTTTATGGGAAAGCTTCAATTAATTTAGATCTATATTTTAAAAATGATTTATGAATATAAAAGCTTTTTTAACTTTTGTACAACAGACTACTGCAAACTGAAAATTTAAAAGGGACAACCAAATTCTTGTTAACTTTTAGCAAAACCTATGGTTATTTAAAGAACAAAAAAAAACTAGGGTTTTCAAAACTCTTCATTAACATTTGAATATTTTTAAATGGTATAAATACATAGAAAACCTGAAAAAATAATGTAAACTCATAAAAAAACCATAAAAAAAAACCAACAGAAGTTTAACAAAGCCAACAATGCCTAGATGGTATAGCACCAACAAAAATCACAATCTTTCCATTGATTTTAGAATTAAAATTTTAATAATTTAAAATGTGTCTTAAAGTGTTTTACACTTGTGTTTGGAACTGAATTAACATAATTAAAGAGGACCATTAACAAAACCAGGTCCAATACACCAATTATGTCATAATTACATGTTTTATGGGTTATGATATAAATACATACACATCATAAATCAGCTGACATAAACATAACATTATGTTATGCTAAAAAAAATAATGAAATAAATAACAGCAAATGAAATGGTTTTTAAGGCTTTATAGTCAGCAAAACATAGTAGAAAACATTAGACAAATAGTATTTTAATAGTATATACTGCTATTGGCACAACTATTCATAAAAATAATCATTTAAAATAAATAAATCATTCCCAATATTTTAATGAACCATTTTCCAAAGTAAACCCTTCTATCATGTTTGCTAACATGATCCCGCAAATAATAAATAAGGATTCTAAAGTAACCCATCTCATAAAGTTATGGTCATTCATAACTGACATGTGCTTTATACAATATAATTGTACTTATACTATGATGTGAAAACTAAATCAGTACAACAGATACAAATTTAACTAAATAGTTGCATTAAACTTATATTATTTAACTTATATTATTTAAATTATATTTTTAACTGCTATCATCTACCATGCTGCTAATTATTCTGATAAATACTTTTAGTTGAATAACAGTTGTCTTAATATTCTTGAAGTTTAAAAAAATATTAATGCTTTGTAAATAAAACAAAAGTCAACTTATTTCACTAAAGCTGCTAGCTCTTCCTACGAATAGATTGCATAATTTAAAAAACCAAAAAAATAACAAAAGTGGCACATGGTAAATGGATTAATTCGATGTAAAAATAAATAAATAAATGGACAAATTAAAACTATAGCAAAAGATACATTTCTTAGGCATCTGTGTTCCTTAACATTTTCTACTACAAATAATTAAATAATTAAAATCTAGTATCAAATCATAAAGGAAACAATTGTAAAGGTATAAAAGTGAAACAAATGAAGCAGCCGAAGGACAAAACAAAAATTCTGGATAGTTACAGAGCAGCAGATATGAGCAAATTTAATTTTTGATTTTATGCATCAATGAACCTGACTATTAGCCACTTCTCATAAACCCCAAGTTTTGAAAACCATCTATACAATCATATTTCCAATGCATTGGAACATCAAGAAATGCTCAAATCAGACAAGTTTAACAATTGCTTCTCCACAATTATACATCTTGTTTCTATTATTAGATCTTTAAATTTATAAAATGGCTACAAAGCTAAGGAATAAATAAAATATCCAAAAAGGTAACTGTCATGTTCTATGAAACATTTTGATTGTCCATGCTTAATAATATAATATATAAAATATAAATGTACATGGTTAAAAAAATGAAAAACATTTTTCACCAGTATTAGCTACATTTGGTGTTGTAGACTGCCGATGGAAATCTATTCTTCTGGAGTTGGAAACTGAAAGTAATAGTAAATGGTACTCTTTTCTTCTAGAAACTGAAAGTAGTAAATGGTAATCTTCTCTTCTAGAGTTAGAAATTGAAAAGCTGTTTTCTTGGTGATGCCAAAGTTAGTGTGCAAACAAGTCTCAATACAAAGGTTAAACTAGCTGTTTTAACTAAAACACCATAAAACACCCAACAAACTGAAGATTCCCTCTCTGGAATAATTATTTATAAATTATTATAACTATTTATAAACCTTTTTTAAAATTTCATTCTGTAATAATTTAATTACAGAAAACAATATTCTTTTAAATATAAATATAAAAACAGAACTAATAACTTGGTTATTTTATATTTACAATTCAATTGACACAATTTTTGTGTCTGTAAGGTAAGGGGTAAAATGTGTCTGACCTATTTAGTCTGTCACATAGAACTCCCCTCCACCCCCATTCACTAAACTGGCAATTATGCAAAACTACAAATAGCTAAGTTTATTGTAATTCTGGATGCCAAGTACCACAAAACATTCACAGCCAGAACTGGTATCACAAAACTTCAGCGAAACAAAACGGCTAAATAGTCTTCAGTATTTGTCAAACATTTGTATCCATGTATGTTAACTCTTACACTGCTGTACAACAGACTACTGGCACAATGAGAGGGAAACAGAATTTGAAATTATTTTCTTTCATTGCCAGAAAAATATACAAGTAAATATCTTTCAAAAAAATACAACTACATTTCCCAGGATCCAGTTTGATGAAACAAAACAATTATTTCCATAAACATCCGCGCTTGCTATGTCAAGTCATGCTGGGATACTGAGCCATTAGCTCAGGCACATTTGGATACTATTGAGCAGACGTCACATGATAGAGATGAGAGATGATCAAACTAATTCACTGAGAAAATAATGGATTGTGGGAAAAGAAATAAGATTGCACAGACCCATAAATACTGACTGTCAAGGATGATAACTCTGTCCTCAGCACAAACATACTGCAACACTTGCTCCCATTGGTTGAGAAATATTGTGGCCATGACCATCATTGACTGGAATGTTGTAGGGACAAACTGTTTTCTTTTTAAGAACCCATTTAAGGCCATGATTACAATGGAATATCCAGGCGAATTAGTTTTTTTTAAGTACATTTTTCGGAATTCACAAAAAAATTTATTACTCTGTTGATTTTTCTTCCTTGAAATTCTTCAAATTATCAAGCCACATTCTCAAGCAGAAAACAATTTGCAAGAGAAAAACTTTTAACATAAAAAAATCAAATTTTCTTCAAAATTTGAAAGTAATAAATCTATTTTGTGAGTTGAAAACAAAGCACTTTATACTTGAAAATAAATTATGTTAAAAATGTGGGCCTTTGAAACAGAGATACAGCGTGACTTAAAGAATGCTTTGATAAATACACTGGTTACACAAAGTTTTACTGTAGTATACACATTTTCTTGAAATCCGATTCAAACTCGTCATCAATTTCTGAAGTATCCGGCTCTCGTCCAGTTGTATCTGGCATAAAAGGACTAAAATCCACATTCTCTCGCTGGTAAAATAAAATGTAGGCAGAATTTTTGTCCAGCTGATGTTCAGGGACTTCCTGTCAACAATACAAATTTATTTTTAATTGTTTCATGAGTTTTGCATTTTAAAATGTATTTTAATTGTTTCATGATTTTTGCATTCTATTTTTTAATCAGCATACTATTTTTCTAGTTCAGTTTGTAGTCAGAATTGTGATCAAGTTGTCTACTAACATTTAAGAATGAGACCTGTGACATAAAAAAAAAACCCATGTTATTTACCTTACAACTGCTATCATTATAACAAAACCAGCGATCCTTTTCATTTTTTGCATAAGCAACGTAGTGCCCCCCTCCAAGTATACCTGTGTGACACTGCAACAGATTTTTAAACTCGTTAACACAGTATAGAGTGACTCAATAGTACACTATAAAGATGAGTGACTCAATAGTACAGTATAAAGATGAGTGACTCAATAGTACAGTATTAAGAAGAGTGACTCAATAGTACAGTATAAAGATGAGCGACTCAATAGTTGGCCCTACAGTATAAAGATGAATGATTCAATAGTTCAGTATAAAGATGAGTGATTCAATAGTTCATTATAAAGATGAGTAATTCAATAGTTCATTATAAAGATGAGTGATTCAATAGTACAGTATAAAGATGAGTGACACAATAGTACAGTATAAAGATGAGTGATTCAATAGTACAGTATAAAGATGAGTGACTAAATAACACAATATAATGAAGAGTGTGGAAATATGAAGCATTAAACTGGCGCAGATGTCCTAGATGACTTACAGACATGGCGTACAAGTTGTATCGAACGTTTGTATAATCTTCCTTGTCAAATTCTTTTAATCTGGCATCTGAAATAGCAATTTTTTTTTCTGTGTTAAAATCTTAGAAGGCATAGAAGAAACAGGTTTAAAACCACAGAGGTATTTTAGGAGAGATTGAGTTTTTACTGTATTAAAAATATATTTAACAATGAAGAATAAGTTTGGTTAAAAAAAAAACACATGAAATAACAAGATGTATGGGGTCGGCGTGGTCGAGTCGGTAAAGCTCATGGTTGCTAAACCGAAAAGTCTCGAGTTCGAACCCTCGGGCAGATGAGGCTCGTTAGCTGGGGACAGCCACTCTTCTAGGAGAGACAACTCCAAAATTAAACAACTGCTGCCTTGTAGTTTGTTCTTGGTTGGACAAAGGCTATGGAAGCAAATCCAAAAAGAAAAGCAGGCTGAAATCGGAGTCAATGGCCTCAATGGCGCAAAACCAGTTGACACGTAACGCTTAATTGTGTTGGAGGCGTGGTCAAGTCGGCAAAAAGCTCATCGTTGATACATTCGAACAGTCTCGAGTTCAAACCCACTGGCAGATAAATCTCGATCCCCTTCAACACTAATAATTAAGAACGAAGAAGAGAAGAAGAAGAAGACAAGATGTATGGAATAGAGAGCAGTGTTCAACAGAGAGTAGTGTTCAAATAGAAACTTTGCAAAGGTTGTAAACTCACCAATGGCGTGGGATATTATGCCAGTTTTGGAAGAACCATTAGCTGTGGATTTGATTGATAGCACGCCTGGCTTGAGGAGAGACTGTGACACATGCTGGTTTTGATTCTGAGAAAAAAATTTTTTTTTTTCAAATGACTTTTCTCTACTTTCACAGGAGAAGTAAATAACTTTAAAGAACATAAGTAAGTTAAGCTACAGAATGAAATAAATGAATAAGATCTGATGAAGAAGTGGATTAAAAAAAATGAAACTGGTCTACAATATAAATCAGTCAACAAGATTGGAGTAAAAAAAAAAAAAGAGTATAAATAAAAAAAAAAATCAGTAAATTAAATTAGGCTATGAAATGAAATATATTTAATCAATAAGATTAGTTTAAAAGAAGAATAGTAAAAATATACAATTAAACGATGCTTGAAAATGTAACATAAGGTAAGAGTTTGACGTGCTCACATGAATGTAATTGCTGGTGTCAGGTGGAATGGCAGTGACGAGACCTGAGATAGGCACTGAAAGACTACTGTTGACCGAATCTAAATTGGAAGAGGCGGAGCTTCTGGTCCCCAACCGTACAGGCGGGCTGGAGGTGCTGGACCCGTAGTGGTTGGCAAGGATGTTGCTGCTGATGGTGTCCCCGCACCCGTTCCCATCAGGCGGATCTTGAGGTGTGACGTCATTATCCGCCGTGTTGTTATGGCCTCCTTTATTGTGGTCAGTGTTTGTGGTGTCCACAGGCTCGCGGCTTGCCAGATAGGCTTTAGGGTCGAAGCCCACCAGCGGGAAGTTGACTATCTTGTGTGATTTGACCCAGCGCCCGTTTAAAAATTGAAATCTTTTAAGGTTTATAATCTGTTGAAAGAGAACCAGCTTTTTGATTTCTTAATATTAATAGTAGGATTTTAAAGTATTTATTAATATTTTAAAAATACTATAAAATCTTGAGTAAAAAGAAAATTAGGGGAATAAATTACCAGTATAGGAGGTAGCCTCCAGATATCCAGTTTTTTTGCTGCAAGACAATGTTTTTTACATTTTGAGCAATAGTAGAGTTCATCTTCGTCTAACTCCTCCCACTTGGTGAATGCTTGTAGACAAGTGTCAAGGTCAATGGGTTCAGTTTGTTTTAGTCTGGAATATGCCACACTTGTGTGTTCTTCATAAAACTGGAAGGAAATAAAGGGGACACAATTTTAAAATCTTATTCAAATGGGAGTTATTTTAATATGCCTAACACAGTGGTTCTTAACCTTTTTGGAGGTAACAAACCCCACAAGTTTCATGTGCGCATTCACCAAATCCTTCTTAATAGTTCTATTGTCCGCATGGACAAAATCCGATCATGAATCATAGGAGATGGGTGAGTGTCTTGACCCACACTGAACCCCTAAGACTGACATGTTGATAGAACTCGGGTTAAGAATCACTGGCCTAACATTAAAATAAATATTTATGAATCTTTTTTATCTAATGTAATTAAGTTTAGCTTAATTTCTTAGGATTATCTATAAGGGAAGATAATCACTACACTCTACTCTATTTATGTTTTTCAAGGGTTAGCAGTGAAAGTGTAAGATAAAAATATTGCTTTGACCTTTTCCTGTGTGGTTTGGTAGCGTAAATGCAGGGCAGTGGCCTCCCAGTCTATTGCCAGAAAAGCGCTTCCCTTGCCATACAATTCAGTGTTACATTCCACTCGACAACCCCGACAAAATCTGGAACAATAAACAGTTTTTAGATCTAATTCTGAGTGATTTATTCTTAAGCGCTTAAAGAAAAGCAACCATTTAAATTTTGTATGCTTACATGCAAGTCTTAGCAATTTATTTTTTTTGTCTTCAGAGTAAAAGTCTCAACAATTTGTTTTAGATTTCTTTGTAGCTTTTACGTGACATCAATGCTTTAAAGTGTTAGAAACTTGTGACATTTACACTTGAATAAAAAAATCCTACCTGTACCAAGGACATTTGTAACATAAAAAACCATCTTTCTGCACCTCCTTCAGCATAAAAGGATATTCATAGCCAAGGCTGTCATCACTAAAAAAAATAAAAAAATAAATAAATGGTCTGATGGCTCACATACTATGATGAACAGCTGAACATTTTTTATACTTTAAAGCTAGGCCTTACCAGTCTTGCGCATGATTGGTCACTTTTAATTCTGATGGCGGCAATGGACTAACGAGCCTTGCAATTTGGTTCCAGACAAACTGATACAGCTCTTGATTGGTTGTGTTCTCAGACCTCGGGATAATGATGGGCGTGCCGAACAAGCTCGGCCGAGATTTTTGAGAGGACATAAAGTAAACATCCATCAGGTTCTGAGAAAATTTTAAAAAAGGGTCTGATCAAATTGAGAATATCTTGATAATCAGAAATAATTTTACATAAATGCCCATTAAAAATACAACAAGACAATAAACCAATCAATTTACAGTAATGAATATAATAACCAAGTTTTAGGTAACCAACAGAATTAAGAAGAATCTGAGAGAAATGTAAGTTAAAATGTCTTATATTGCATCAACTTTGGCAATACTATTGGTTAGCGACATACCATCTTTCTATGCAGCCCTATAACGAAGTTTTCAAATCTTTCAGCAGAACGGTCTAGGCTGTTGGTGTTAGCTATACTAACATTGCTGGGACTGCGAGAGTGACATGGGGACTTGGACATTTGTACAGGCTGGCCATTCAGTTTTGGACTATTTTGTGGCAGGACACCTTAAATAAAAAAAAATAAACAATCAAACATGTGCACTTAAATGTTGTAAACTTAAAATAAAAGACAACATATTATAGGCAAATCTCAACTTTAGAAAAAAAAAAAAACAACCTTACTTTAAACAGCAATTATATCTGGCAAATCTAAACTAAAAGCAAATCAAAGCTCACGTTTAACAGCATTTATATCTGGCAAGTGTAAGCTAAAAACCAATCAAACGTTACCTTTAACAGCAATCCTATCTGGCAAGTCTAAACTCTCCCTGCTGCCAGATTGAGAGTTCTCCTCTTCCTCCGTCATCTGTGGGATTAGCGGGGGAGGGGGGAGTTGGTACAAGAAAAGAGAGCAGGGGATGAGGTGGCTGCGAATTTTCTGGTCATCTTGTGGGAGGGACTGTGGATGGAGAAGACATTGCTAATAATAACTGGAACAGCACATGGTGGAACAAAAACATTATGTGAATAAAAATGTGGATTAAACAAATATGATTGATACATCATTACTTTATAAATTGTATACAATGGAACTTTATGATAAAAAATGCTTGTTTAATTAAATCTGATTCTGTATTAAATATAACCAGACAATCAGACACCAAATATGTAACAATCTTTTTCCACACAAAAAAAGGTACAGTCTACTTTGATTACTAATTAAACAATACTTCTTCAAACAAATTAAAAATAGTAGAATAAAATGCTTGATTGAAGACACTAACCTTGACATTAGGTCCATTGACCTCTACAATTAAGAGCTCCCCGGGTGGAATGTTGGACAAGTAGCTGACCTCTCGTTTCAAACTTTTGTATTTCTCATCCATGTTCAGCCGTAATCCATATTTGACAGGGACAGAGCCATCCAATTTTTGAACTAAATATAGTTACATTTTTATAGTATAAAATCAAAATTAAGAATATGTAATTCTTTTATAAGACTAAGATTATTAGAAAAAATTCAATGATTTTGTAATGAATCTTATTAAGAATAATTTATAAAAGATACCAAGTATGTTAAAGAGACTGACCTATGACCTCTATGTGTATACAACTGTCCATCGGTAAGGGTAGAGAAAGGTGAGAGTATGGGTCAAACCTGACGCTGACATGCTCACACTCCTTACACATGACCTGGGACTTGAGGATCCCATGAAATAAATCTACAATGATGGACTGATTCCGCAGTAAATGGTTTTCCCAGGCCTAGATAAAATAAACAGTATAGAAAAAAGATTTATTTTTTTTAATCAATGTCTGCACATAATAAAATGGAGTATTTAAAAAAAAAAGTATGTTTAGGTAACTTAACAGTATACATTTTTTTACGATATTATAAAAAAAAAAATCAAAATAAGTGAATTAATTTTTTTTGTCCATTATTACCTCCCTTGCCACCTCCCTGTCCGGCCTGCCATCACTGTCTTTGAGCTCAACATAAGGCTTGTGGTGGACTCTGTTCAGATCCTCGTGGAGTCCATCCAATAGGAAACTCAGCAGCTCTTGAGAATCATGCTGCTGGAAGCCATTGAACCTTGGAGCATATTTACCTATTGTCCACTGAAAAGGGGAGATACAAATAAATTCAAATTTAAACAATGGGTTGCTTGTCAGGTCTAAATAGCCTTGGTTGGAATTGTGTAAAAAAACAACTAATGTAAGTGTGCTATTCTGATTAAAGCATGTTTTGTAAGGTAAAATTTCTGCACAATAAGAATTAATAATAGAAACTGAAGGAGGAATAACTAGCAGCACATATATCTGAGAAGCAAACTGAGAAAATTACTCTAATTTAAGTTGTTTATTGTGTTATTTATTGAAAAAAAAAGAAATGATTTTTTGAACAAGTTCTATGGTTACAGAAAGTGCTATTTCATTTGAACTCACTCTGAGTTTAAGAGGTGCTACAGTCTTGGATGTTCCGCTCCAGAGATCTTTGATTAGCTCCCCATATCTTTGAGCTATATGACCTTTCATTCCCAGCGGATTATCTCTAAAAATGAAAAAAGAAAATATATAGTTTATTTTTCAACGTATAAGATGACTTTTTAAACTAAGGAATATGTCTAAAGTTGGGTAGCTTCTCTAAAGGCTGGAATATAGCATACATCATTATTTCAATTGGGGAAATAGGGCTGGTAAGTAGGTCACCATCCAGTTCTACAGCTCAATAAAACCTGCATGAGCCATTGAACTGGTTGGTGACCTACTTACCAGCCCTAATGGGGCTATCTTATATGCCAGTCATTTTAAACTCCAAAAAATACAGAAGTTAAATACACTGGGTTATCAACTTGAGTACAGTAATATTTAAATCCTGTATCAGGTTGTCAGGTAATGTTTAGGGTAAAAGACAAGAGTACAGTAATATTTAAATCCTGTATCAGGTAGTCAGGTAATATTTGGGGTAAAAGACAAGAGTACAGTAATATTTAAATCCTGTATCAGGTAGTCAGGTAATGTTTGGGGTAAAAGACAAGAGTACAGTAATATTTAAATCCTGTATCAGGTAATGTTTGGGGTAAAAGACAAGAGTACAGTAATATTTAAATCCTGTATCAGGTAATGTTTGGGGTAAAAGACAAGAGTACAGTAATATTTAAATCCTGTATCAGGTAATGTTTGGGGTAAAAGACAAGAGTACAGTAATATTTAAATCCTGTATCAGGTAGTCAGGTAATATTTGGGGTAAAAGACAAGAGTACAGTAATATTTAAATCCTGTATCAGGTAGTCAGGTAATGTTTGGGGTAAAAGACCCACCACCCACCTGTTGAGCTCAAACAGGTGCAGGTTGCCAGCAAAGTAGTGAGTGAGTGGCCAGGTGTTGGACACACACTGGAGGGCTGCATTCATAAAACATGTGTTGCCAAGATTGTTCAGTCCTGTAGCTCCTTTCTCAGTTGGAACTGCAACAAGAATAGACAAATCTGTTCAAAAGTCAGTGTACATGATTTACCTCCCCAATGTCAGCACAATGGTTTACTTCCCCTTAAGAATTAATTAAGGTATGAGATAGTTTTATAAATTGCAATACGTGACTAACCATCATCCTTTTTCAATGTTTTGTTTTTTGCAAGCTGCGACATCTCTTCAGGCCAAGTTAGGTCCTTATTACGAACTGCAAAATATAAACCCCACATTAAATTAAACAATGTTTACCTAAACTAATTAGCTTAAATTTTTAAAAATTTAAATTTTTAGTGTAGAAAAACTAAATTTACGAATCATGACCAACCTTCCAGTAAAATTTGTTGATTATCTTCTATCTCATTGTCTTCAACTGTGCGATCATCATCGTCCAGTGGTGTGATATGTTGCTGAAATACAGTTTTGTTATATGTTGCTGAAATACAGTTTTGTTATATTATATGGTGCTGAAATACAGTTTTGTTATATTATATGGTGCTGAAATACAGTTTTGTTATGGTTGTCATTTAGGACAATAACACAACACAATAAACTTTGCTAGGATCTTTCTTCATCCATCTACTTACGTCATCTTTAGGGTTTATTTTCCACAAGCGAAAGTCTTCCCTATAAAATCTCAGCTTGTTACATAGAAATTCATAGATCTGCGCCATGGTGTGCTTGCGACTAAAGGAGGCTGTGTGCGCATGGTAGCGCCGGGGTTGTGCTGGGTTGGCTGTCAGACCTAGGATTAGGAAGTTGTAGGCCAAGATGTTACTACAGGTCAACAAAATATAAAATTGTAATCTATCTGTTGTATTGAGATTTCTTATACTTGTTTGGATTATTACTTCTGTATTTCATGTACTTTATTGTTCTTTCTTAAGTTTGTACAGTTAGGTCATCATCATTTCCCGTTCATGCCCAAGACACAGGTGGCAGATGAAGTAGAGTTAATTTACTTTAGAGACCTCAGCATATTAAGGGATAATGTCGTCAGCACTATGCCCAAAGTTCAGGTATTTTAATACAAACAGCAACATGTGTAGTACAAACATAACAGGCAATAGTCATCTAGAGAAACCTTAGCATCATTGAAACAAACATTACAGTCAATAGCCATCTAAACAAACATACTCATCCCTGCTGCTACCATCCCTGTGAAAATTGTTGCCGGGGGCGGCCTCTGGCTGGGGGTCTGGTGCCGAAGGATCCGAACACAAATAGGGTAGAGCTCCAGGTCAGGGGTGTTGCCAGATTTAGATGTGTTGATCACCTGCAACAGGAGGACACCAGGCCATAAACATCAGTGACTGTCATGTCACGTATTTTTAAATAATTAACTTACACAATTTTACAGAACCAAAAAAAAAGTTCTAATAAAAATACAAGTTGGGCAATTACATATTCATTATCCTACTAAAATTTTTCTACAGTGTCACCGTAAAGTTTATAATAGTTTATGAATAATGGTGTTAGGGTGAAAACAGTTATATTACGACGTTGACATTTTTTTTACAGGTATTAAAAATAATTTGTTAAGAGCTTTTTTAATAGCACTTAAAGAATGAAGCTACTGTTGAAATGTACAGTAGACATAGGTACAATGCCAGTACAGTGTGTACTTACTGTCCTTGGTAAGGCGGGTGACCCACCATACCAGGTGGTCAGTGCTCTCCAGATGCATTCTGGGACTATTTCAAAATCTTTTCCTCTGGTTAACAAAACATCCCGCCTCAGTCTCCCGCCTTCATTGGTCATTGATATGTACTGGAGGATAAATAGTTTACACTAGTGTTAGCAATACAGAGAGCACACAAACAGAAACTAGAATCAATTGAGTGAAAGTATTATAGTAATTAGAGTTTTAGTATTAGACTAAATCTAATTTATAAAAAAATTAATCTTACATTTACTTTTGGCACACTATTATAACATGCTATAAATAATAACACATGGAGAATAGCCAAACTTAAGAAGTGAAGGTTTAACTTTCATCTGAACAAAACTAGGAGGGAATATTTTTTAAATCTTGAGACACTGGGATAAACACATAGAGAATAACCAAACTTAACAAAGTGGCAAGATTTGACTTCTAGACAAAACTAATGGGAGGGAATATTTTTAAAAATCTTTTGGCACAGGGATAAACAGTTCACCAAAAGGAAACAATCAGTGACCATAATGTTTTTTGAAGTTTAAAAGCAGGACTTAGAACATGTGAAACACTAGATGGTGTAAAAAAGTACAAGGCCTGGTAACAGTAGAATAAAACTTTATGATGGAAGAAGTAACAAAGGAGCTGAAACCTTAGTTGGGTTGATGAGCAGGCTGTTGTTGTTTATAGCAGGAGGTTTGCTTGTAGTTAACGCCAACATTTTTCTGGAAGCTTTAGGTGAGGCCTGGGCTCGGTGGGTGGGGGTAGAGTCAGGTGGTATCAGAGAGGTGGCCGTTGACCTGTAATGGATGACATTTTGTTAGCAAGTCAAAGACAAAATTCGTTTTATTATCTCCTTTCTCATTTAAACAGGTAAAGTGCTAATCACTTGAACATATAAAAAAAATGAATAGAGTACCGATATGTCTGGTTGATGTTGTCTGGTCCGACCATTAGCACACAGTCATCATCCCATGCTATTGACTGTTGCTGCTTACTCTTGGACACCCGCTGCTGTCTACTCATAGGGTCCATCTAGTACAGGGGGAGATCAATATACATTTTGTCAATGAATGACATACAACTAAGCTAGCTTATTGACAAAGCAGTGTTAAATGATTTATTCATAAAATTGTGATGTTATTCATTGACAGGAAAGAAAAATAAATGTTTTATTAGACTATCTTTCACTGCATTTGTATGAATGAAATGAACTAGAAAAAAGAAATAACACTGGTCAAACGCCTCTTAAGTAGACAATATAACCACACAACCTTATTTTTTTAAATTTAGTTGCAGATTATAATTGAACCCCAAAACCTTTCAGGAAAAAAATAGTTCCAACCACTGGTATATCCCTAGTGCGTATAAGTAGTAGGCTAACCTCAGCATTGACGTAGTCCAGCCAAACATTCCACCACTGCATGTTGACCAGGTACCAGATCTGGCCCACCTCTAAAGGGTTTCGGCTCTCTCTCTCTAGCCAGTGTCTGAAACAACAAGTGTTTCATTGACTTCAACTTAAGAATAAATATTTTATTTATAATGAAATACATTTTAATGCATCTTAAATACATTTCTTGGACAAATAATAATGAAAAATTATCTTTTGTGAAAATATGAACTAACTTTACTGTGAAATTTAATACAAAAAAATTTTTGTTGACACAAATTTTGTCTGTCACTAAAAGCATAGGACATCACATTTTAAACTGAAGACTTTATAACAATGCTGCCATCAAGAAGAATTGTATGAATGAAATGTTCAATAATGGAAAACAAACAAGAACTTATTGAGCAATGAACCATGTTTTTACATACTGGATAATCCTTCCTTCCTCTTCTTTGGTCTGTGGGTACAGGCCTAACACAATGTGGCATATCTGAAGATATTACAGAAGGCATCAGCACTTTTTAATACTGAGTGGAGCATCATGATAATAAACATAAATAATATTTAAAATGTACATCTTTATACAGAAAATTTAGCCCTAAATATATATTCTCATTTAACATACAAACATTTGACGTGCCACAGAAGTTTGCATGTAGATTAAAGAAAATTATTACTATAAGCCCCCCCCCCCCCCCCTATGATTCTTGTAATAAAAAACTGATTGTCCTTCTAAATGTACCAGGCTTTATTTATATTAGTTCAATTAATCTATGCCAGAGTGTCAACTCTTTATTCGTGGCCACATTAAAAAAGAATACCAATTAACAGAATAACTCTTTATAGATATACAAAGTATTCATCTCAGTCATAAAAAAAATTTGAAATAGAAACTATGGCACACTAATTAATGACTATGCGATACAGCAAACATTTTACAGCAAACATTTTAAAAATACGTATCAATTTTTTAAAGTTAGGTAAAAAAATGAAACAATTTTAACAGGTAAAGATAATTTGCTTATAAACTAGGACAAGTTATCTAGGTTTTAAAGTCCTGCATAAAAATGGGCAGGAATAGCCAATAGTTCTGGACAAACTAAACCATTTGTAGTAGGTCAATTGCTATTGGTATTACACTGTGTAAAATTTAAAGTTAAGTGATGTGGATTGAAAGGAGAAACTATCCATTGGCAGATCTAAAACAAGTAAAACAATGGGCTGTGGGTAAATATAAATTTTAAAAAATAATCAATGATATCAAATTGAAAATATAATTAACTTAGTTAAATATCAGTCTAATGATGTGTGTTTATAAGTGTATTTTGGTGCAAATGGATGTTGGTGCGAGAGATATAATGAATGCATGGATTGATAAAAGGCAGTGAAATTTTGCGATAGAAACTGGTTGTTATGGTATGCAAGCTAGGGAGTTTAGGCTAGGTACTGAATGTGAGAGGTCCTCCGTGTGATGTTGAAATCAAGGATAGTTGTATGTGGATTTAGAATGAGTACAGTAGTTGAATAAATAGTGAGATAGAAAATAATAGGCATTGTGTCAAGTTATTATTGCTTGTATCATTGTGATGTGACTGATCATAAAACTGGTATTCTTAAAATAGTAGTGGATTGCGTTAAGCTCGACCCTCTCTACAGCAAACCTTACAATCAGCATGTAATAAAAAATCCATTACCTCACTAAGGAGCTCTAAAAAGTCTGAGGTCAGCTGATTGTTGACTGTCCACAACAAATAATCCTCCAGAGTCAAAGATCCTTCCTGCAAAGCAAACAATTTTTCTACTGCAATAATCTTAAAAAAAAAAAAAAAAAACAATAACAGGGAATGGAACCGAACAAAAGTAAAATCTGAAAACCCAGTGAAACAAACATTTGATGATGAAACTAAGGAGCCTGCACTACTGTGGTAAAGAACTGCACAGAGTAATGCGAAAGCTTACCTTGTTCAGGTCATAACTAGAGAGAATTTCTTTGGCAACTACAGAAGGTTCAAGAGGAGGTAAGTCTTGAGCTTCCTGCTCAAATAGACAAACACATCTTTATTTTCACCTCAATGAAACTTATCCTTCTAGCAGGCTAAAGCTACAGAAATTCATATATGACCAGGGTGTGGCCAGCAGACCAAAACTTGGGTTGACAATGTGGTTGATAATTTTTTTTTAACCCAGCCAGTAAAAAAATTGACTAGCATGCCAGTCAAACAAAGACAAACTTGGGTTGACAATGTGGTTGATAATTTTTTTTAACCCAGCCAGTTAAAAAAAATTTACTAGCGTGCCAGTCAAAGACAAACCACTTGCGTCATCAACCACTAATTACAGAATCTCATCATTATTCCACCCATCAAGAACGAGGTGTGTACCCAAAAGACCTGGTCAATTCAATAAGATAAAAAAAAACAGGAAAGGCAAGTCTGAAAGGTGTATGTCAAGTAAAATTAAGAGCCTTTATGAACCTGATGGTCCATGAGGCAGGTGAAGTAGAGTTCACCCATTTCGGTGACCTCGAGATAATCTGGTCAGCACTATGCCCAGCAACCTTTACTTTCTTTTGCATGATTGCGGTACCCATCAGAGCTGAGTCAACTCAGTGACGTTTTACTGACACAACTACAGGATTCAAACTCAAGACTTTCGGGTTAGCAGCCATGTGCTCTATCATCCGACCATGCCATTCCCATGTAGGTGTGTAACAGCCATCAACACACTGAATCACTTACCAGAGAAGCCTTGGAGTGATACACTTCTCTTACTACATTCAAGGCTTCCAGCATGGCAGTCACTTCATGCTCGTTCAGCCTGGAGTCGTGATCCAAGTCAAACACTTTAAAACAAACTGAAAACAAAGTTTACAATTTATACACTGAATTATATTCAACTAAAAAAAAAATTGCTCAGTAATACAATTTTTAAAAAGGTAAATAGAATGTTTATTATAGAGAAAAAAGATACATTTTAAAAACATTAAATAAAATTTTGAAATAAAAAATATTAAATAAAAATAATACAATTTTTAAAAAAGGTAAATAGAATGTTTAGTATAAAGAAAAAAGATACATTTTAAAAACATTAAATAAAATTTAATAAGAAATAAACAAAAAAAGAGAATGGCTTACATTTCTGTCTTTCTAATGTGGGACCTCGACAACACGCAGAAATGCCACAAGCCATTTCTTTAAAGTCTATGTGACTATCACAATTTTCATCAAATGCCAAAAACAGCGCTGTAAAAAGACAGAGTCAATTGTAAATAGTAACGTTTTTCATTAAAATATTTTATTTTCAAAGCAAAAGAAATTAAAAAAAAATAATCCCAAATCCTTACAATGACAAAGTTTCTCTGGTAAGGGCGGACAGACTTGAGACTTGAACAAATCTTGGTCGAACCGTCCAGACTTTGATAATGCTTTGAGGGTCCAGTAGCGTTTTTCCAGCTCCAGAATTTCTCTTTCTTCCACTGTGAAAACAAACAACTCGTATGCAAATTCTATCAAACAAACATGAAGGAATTCTCTTTGTTTCAATGAGACTGTATCCAAAAAAAAAAAAAAAAAAAATATGAAATACTTATTCTTAAAATGATAATTACTTTCTTTCTCTATTATAACAATAAGATATTGTAAAAAAGAAAATATATTAATTCTCTATTCTCACAATGAGTGACCCCGGCAAGAGTCTGGTAAAATGTGGGCGTGTCATGTTCCCCTGACAAAGATAAGCTTGCTGATTCCAAAAGTAGCCATTTGCTTATTATTGTTGCGTCTGGATGTCCTTTCAACCAATATGAAAACTGCTCATACGATACTTGATCAGACTGAAAAAATAAATTTAAAATAATCATTAACTGCAATGATAATAAAATAAAGGGATTCAAAATCTTTGTCAATCTTTTTAAACACAACAAGAAATTTTATACTATATACATTTATACTTAATACAAATATTGCTAACATGATTAATAAAGTATTTTCTGTAAAATAAAAAACAAACATCTTAATAAAATTTTATGTAATTATGTAGCATTGGTAGCTTTAGCTGTTTACAGTCATATGAATATCAATTAAGCTCTAACAGCTCCTTATACATGCAGTGCAAGTTTTGTCAAAAAATTCCTGTCCTAAAAATGACCATAGTTTTCTAATGTTTTGTTATCATTCTTTGAGCATACTACATACTAAAACCACTATAACTAGGCAAATGTATATAAGGCAATAGGTAAATAGGCTTTTCTAGAATGTATGTTGTCACATTAAGGACATCAGTTCAGTATTATAGAATTCCCTGAAAATTTAAATTGACTTAATCCTTTCACCTGTTCATTGATAACAGCTCTTAAATTGTTTATTTATATATATAAATAAAAAAGCAAAAGATTGAAGGAGAAATTATGGTGGTGAATTTGTGGAAATAGAAGTCAGATTTATCAACAAGTATTTGTGTGGCACCATAAAAAACCCAAAGGTTAAGACAATAAATAAAAACAAAATACCTCTTTAAACAGATTAGATAATGCTGGAGACACCTGGCCTTCTGTCTCAATGACACGTTTATCCATTTCATCCTTCTGTACATAGGTACATGAGTCGTCGCAGTACATGGCAAAGATCACTGGATAAATATGTAAACAACTTATAATGATGCTAGTCATAAATACAACATGGATTTATTTATGCAGAAAGTTATTTATAATAGAATCAAGTAAAGTGCAACATCTAATTTATTTCAAAAGTATAATTTAGGAGATATTACTTGATATTAATAATATGAAAATCTAGTTAATTTTTTTTTATTTTAATGCTTATAATATATAATATATATATATATATATATATATATATATATATATATATATATATATATATATATATATATATAATCCTAAGGAAAATAAAATGGTAAAATTGATCTAAAACACAATAAAAACTTATTTCTAATGAGACATACAAGCTTAATAATGTGGATCTTACATTTCATTTTCTCCTCTCTGGTACCTTTGGTTAGAATAACCAGACCACACAGCAGATCTTTGTAACTCAAGCCCTTGGATGTCCCACCATAGCCTCTGTAGATTAGCTGGAACAAATTCAAATAGAAAGTAGTTATTATGTCATCACTAAATACTTTGAAAGTGACTGCCCTTTAGCTGAACCAAATAAGGTTATCAGTATACTTCTCACAATCAAGTTCAAGGTCAATAGCTGAAGAGCAGTGAGTTCAGACACAGGTTGTTTGAAAAATAAAACAACAACCAAGAATGGTAATAAGAGAAATAGAAGAAACAAGCTAGTGTTACACAACTGTATTATACAGTAAACAAGTATATGCATTACTAGATCATGCTGTCCCATATTTTAGTACTAAATTAGATTTATAGTAGACTTAGACATGACCTCAGAATATTTTGACATCAGTAATTAAAAATAAAAACTCCCCAGAACCAGCCACAAGTGTATATGAGAAGAAAAACTGTTAGTTTCTCATAAGCTTTCTGACTATATCTATTACCTGGGCTATATTCATCGGGACACCTTCCCACAAAACTTCTCTTACAAACACAGTGTCAGACATGGTTGAGTTGACAGCTGTCACTCTGCGAAAAGCTTCCCTTAGTCTGGCACTTTCTGAGTCACTCACTGAAAGGTTAGAGAAGAAATATAATTATAACACTTCAATCTATTAGTTTATGAGTCCAAGCTTTCACTTCGATCTATTAGTTTATAAGTTAGAGAAATAAATCAAACATATTGCCACATAAAAAATGCACCAGCAGATGTATTTTGCAAGTTTATAAACACAACCATTTAAACTAATGTGAAAACTGTATTTTTTTAATAGAACAGTATCTTCCTCAACAGGAATTGCTTGCACTTCTAAGGAGACTATAGTGCCAACACATGTGCTGCATAAATTAGAGGCTGAGTGCTTACCTGTGAAAATTTATTCTGGTTTAGTGCTAACCCACCCCAAATAATTCTAGATTCAAACTTCCAGTGATCTCCTAAATTTCTAATTACAACAGGCAATTACAAAATATTGGCTTGGTCCTAATCATCACTAAGATATTCTAATAAAAGATCTAGCTTCATCCAAACTAAAAAGTATTCCTTAAGATATGAATTTTTCTTCTCGCACAATAGACTCATTCATAACTAATTCACTACACTATATCAACATTAGGCAGAAGTATAAATAATGTAGATTAATTTAATAAAATAGACTTGTTACAATTGCATATTTGTTATCAGAAGTAAAAGTAGTAAAATTTAAACAAGTAGGCCTTGATCATGTTTTTTGTTTCAGTTTCCATGTAGTAATAAAAAACAAATAAACAAATGATTATGTTTCTTGGATTCAAGAAATGTGACAGCATTTTATTTTGCAGAAAGGAAATGGGGGGGGGGGGGGGGGGTGTGTTAACTTTGTCATGTGTGACAATAAGGGTTGGGTGAGGGTGTATCAAATCAGCAAAAAATGGTGTGATGCTATTTAATTTTATTTTTATATTTATAAAGACGTCCCCCAAAATAGTAAATAGAAGTCCTAAATACAAGAATGTCTCATGATGATAAATGGCGCAAAACCATATTAACAACAACAATGGGAGCTTCTGGTTTTAGACTGGCATTCATCCATAGAGGGTATCTTCAATGGGATAAATCTGATAACTCGAGTACCATTACAGCTAGGTTGATGAAATTTCAAATATAAGTATTATATCAAAATCGTAGATCCGTAACAACTTTTGAGCAATTTCCAATAAAAGATCCAAATTATCTACCTTCTATCAAATTTTGAGTAATTTCTCAAAAAATGCATGTAAATTTATAAAGTACTAATAATACTCCGCACTATAATGCACAGTTTATTTGGCGTTCACTTGGTGTGCAATACTTTTTTCTATGAGATTTTATTCTATTTTAAAAAGTTTAAGTATTTAACATGGATTAAAAATAAATTATGTCTATATCCCGAGTTCCCATCCCCTGTTGTTTTATATAAGAATATTCGAGAAAGTTTACGGGAGATCACTCCCGGTTTATTTTACATTACTAACCACTGCAGATTTTACGCACCTAAAATCATTAAAAAAATAAAAATAGGTTCTTTGCATTATTATTATTTAAATAATTCACACTAAACACTGTTGATACACTACAGCTTTAAAATTTAAAACCAATTAATCAATTAGGCCCCTAGATCTAGAAATAAATTGTAAAACATTTACAGTTTACAGTGACACCTTGGCTAAGGAAATTTTCTTTGCTTTTTTGTGTGGCATTACTAGATTTAGATCTAGAGATCTAATTCACAGAGATACCCAGTTCCAAAATATTATTTTAAAAGACAGGAGATTAGTGAATCACTGAAAAATACTGAATATGAATGAATATTTGAATACGAATAGTGAATAGGAGATTCTGATCCAGATTGAGGAGGAGCGATAAGCCTGAAAAGCCGAAGTCTGAAAAAATATTAAAAATAGGCCTAACTGACGAAACAACTGAAACATGAATATTAATATAGCTATTGGCTAACCTCGCCGTGATGCATCTTCAAAAGATATCACGGATAATTTAGAGTCTTTGGCACCCATTTTGCGCGCAATAGAACGTTTCTAATTCACACGATAAATGTCAGGAAATCGAATCAAAGTTAGTGTTTACATATTTTCTAATGAAAACATTTCCCTATCCACCATCTTTAATCACGCGCTGTAGACTGAGAATGTACGAGATTTGAAAATATTTTTTTTTAATGCATAGACCGCTAGAATATAAAGTGTTCCAAATGCATCAGTAAATATAGATTAAATTATAGACTCTAATTACGATGATAGCTATATGTAATGGGACGAACTGGTACAGATAAAAAAGTTTCTTCAATCGGTACTTATAGAATTGCTGCATTCACACATTTATATTATGGGTATTGTAATATTGGTGATCGAAACCTCACATAGCCTACTAATCCTAATCATATATCGCCGTTTTAGTGCTAGAGTTAACCAGACTGGGCGTAAGCATTCTTTTAAATATAAAATATGTTAAACTATCCAAAAAAGGTATATAAAAATAAAGCCAATGGGAGTCGAATTTCAGACAATACAAATTAAGATTTCTCTCATGATCTATATTAATATAGTCTTGCTGACGACAGTAAAACAAACAGCTAGGCCCTATTTATTATTACATTCACTTTTGAAGGCTTACACATTTAAGAAAAGCTAATAAAAGTTAACAAAAGCGACATGAACGTACTTTAAACATTAACAAAGAAACAACTGTATATGGTCATCCATGAATGACAATTTAGATGAGTTTAAAAAAAAAGCCCCTACCCCCTCAGCTCCACACAGTGTTTCTTTCCAGGTACCGCCCCAAAGCAAAAATATATAAATAAAAAAGCAAATAAATAACTATAGAAATTGAAGAAGCCTTGGTCACAAAAATATAAGACAACAACGTAAGTCACCCCATTTCAATATTTCAATAAATAATGAGTTGTTACCCTTTTATTATGGGAGACAAACAATCTATGTTGATTTACACGGAAATATTAATTGAGTTGTTTCCCCTAGAGCAGAAATCTCTATTTCATAATGAAAATTTTAGATTATTTTAAAGATATAGTAGTTATAATTTTAAAAGTATTTTAAAGTATTTAAACTTGGTTTTCCTTCCAGCATGGTTTGTTTGGCTGGACAGAAGACCCTCCAAACTTTTACCAAAATGTCGGGGTATGGTCAAAGGGAAATAACAGAATCATTATTTTTATCACATGTGTTTTAGTGCTAGTTACTACCCTTTAACTTTAAATTGCACAAAACAATTCCATGAAATTTGATAACTTTGCAAGAGAAACAGTCACACTATCTTTCACAAGGGATAAAACATTTTAGTACCGTCTGGTATTGATAAATGTCTCTTATTTTTAGTTTGACAAACATATTAAAACGTAATAAAGGCAAATGCACTTTGAAGATATCTAAACAGTAAATTTATCCAAATCACATTTTTTTAAAGAGGTGAAAAACAGTAAATGAGATGTTTCAATTAGACAGACATAATTAGAGACACACATTTATTATTTGTTTTTACTATTAAGCAATTTTATTGTACTTTATTTTATTAAACGTTACTTTGAAGATATCTAAACAGTAAATTTATCCAAATCACATTTTTTTAAAGAGGTGAAAAACAGTAAATGAGATGTTTCAATTAGACAGACATAATTAGAGACACACATTTATTATTTGTTTTTACTATTAAGCAATTTTATTGTACTTTATTTTATTAAACGTTACTTTAAAAAAAGATTAAAAAAAAACTCAAAGCCTATAAGTATTTAAAAAAAAAATATACCCTAGGTATCTGAAAATAAAAATGCAGCACAATTAACCATATTTTTTTTTTATTAAGAAGCAGTGGCGTGCAGAGGGGGGGGCGGAGGGGGCCCAGGCCCCGGGCAGCCACATCAAAGGGGCATCCAAAGGGGGTAAAAAAAAATGTCTTTTTTTTTTTTAATTTTTAATTTTTAATTTTTTTTTTTTTTTTTTTTAGGAAAGCTAAATGTCTACTAAGGTTTGTCTACCTAGGCAGAATTATCAAATTATCACAATTTGCCCGAATTCACCGAAATGTGTATATACAATCAACACATGGCACTGATATAGTCATCGTACTGTCCGTGTCGTACAACCTTCAGGGAGAAAGGGGCATCGGTGAAGGGTAGTGGTGTAGTAGTCATTGATATTCCCCGAATAAATGTATGCAGTCTTTGAATTAATAGAGTATCTGATACTTGTGTAGGTAGAGGCATCTTTTAGAGAACACGCCCATAATCATTTTATACACTTGTGGTCATCCATAGAGTATTAAAGCCCATGATTATAATTTACACACTGTAGGGGCAGTGGCGGAACTAGAAAAAAGGGGCCACCCCGCAAAAAATTTTTTTAGCCCCCCCCCCCCATATAAATATATAGGCATATATATATATATATATATATATATATATATATATATATATATATATATATATATATATATATATATATATATATATATATATATATATATATATATATATATATATATATATATATATATATATATATATATATATATATATATATATATATATATATATATATATAATGCAAAGTGGTCAGGTGCCCGATAGGGCACTTCCCGGCGCCGCAGGCGCGTCAAATTTTGCACGATGGTGCCTTCGGGCGATAGAACACGAGGGCCGGTGACGGTTGGCCGAAAAATATACGGAGAGGGGGTCAAAACTGACCTCGACTGACCGGCGCCTTATATGGGCTATATTACGAAAAAAAAATTCCTCCGACGACCCCCCTTGATATTTTGTGAGGTGGTAGGAGAACGCCTGGTGGTGTCACAAAAAACTCGGCATATCTGGGAAAACTTCGTAAAGGGGTCAAAACTGACCAGTCGTATTTCCCTATATAATCTTTGTATTTTATGGGGAAAACAGAGGGTCATTTCAAAACGGATTTTAGGGCACTTACCTTCTTTACATCTGGCTAAGTTTTGGCATGCTTATAGGTAAATGGCTTGGCCGTAGGGCAGACATGTCGGTTTCACTCAAAGCCCTCGACGAGGGCTAAAAAGTGACCGCGAGTGAAATTCTCTTTATATGAGCTCTATTACGAAAAAAAATTTCCTCCGACGACCCCCCTTGAAATTTTGTGAGGTGGTAGGAGAACGCCTTGGGGTGTCAAAAAAAACTCGGCATATCTCGGAAAAATCGGGAAGTGGGTAAAAACTGACCAGTTGTATTTCCCTATATAATCTTTGTATTTTATTGGAAAAGCAGAGGGTCATTTCAACGCAGGCTTTAGGGTACTTAAACTCAGTATATCTGGCTAAATTTTTGCATACTTTTAGGTCAATGGCTTGACCTTTAGGGAAAACTGTCGGTTTCACTCAAAGCCCTCAACGAGGGCTAAAATGTGACCGCGAGTGAAATTCTCTTTATATGAGCTCTATTACGAAAAAAAATTTCCTCCGACGACCCCCCTTGATATTTTGTGAGGTGGTAGGAGAACGCCTTGGGGTGTCACAAAAAACTCGGCATATCTGGGAAAACTTCGTAAAGGGGTCAAAACTGACCAGTCGTATTTCCCTATATAATCTTTGTATTTTATGGAAAAAAACAGGATAATTTCAACACAATTTTTACGTTACTTAACCTCTGTACATCATGCTAATGTTTTGCATACACTTCTATAGATGACTAGGCCGTATGGAAAAACTGTTGTTCAGACTCAAAGCCCTCGACCAGTGCTAAAAGATGACCGCGAGTGAAATTCTCCTTATATGAGATATATATAAATAATTTGACGATCGATCCCGTTAATATTATTTGAGGTCGTAGACCGACCCTGGAGGGTAACAAAAAAACTTTAATCCCGTCGGAAAAAGCTATTGTAGTCGTTAAATATGTTTATATATCGTATTTTCTTATATAAGCATAGTAACTGTTTGTTTTAAAAAAAAAGTAAACACAGAGATACGTCATTCGGTTAATTTCCAAGGGAGGTAACCTTTTTAAATAATTATTTTTCAAATAATTGTATACTATTTTAAACAGAAACAGAAAACGACAAAGTATAGCATTTGTTTTAGATAAAAATAAGTTATTAATTAAGCTACGTATCATAATTAAATAAAAAATTAATTTTAAAAGTCAATGTAATATAAATTATGAGATATACTGTTCATGGAACCTCTGTAGTTCTATTTCCATCTTAGTTATAAATTGCGTACTTTCGAACACTTTCTCTGAAAGCTGATGTTAAAGAGCATAGGCCTACAACATCTTCTCTAAAATTAGCATTACTGTTTACATTTAAGCACTCCACGCCTCATCCATCACCTAATAATTACTATTCAAATTATCAAATGTTTTTGAAAACCTAAGCCAGGGGTCGGCAACCTTTTGAAGCGGAAGAGCCAAAAGTTACAATTTTCAAAATTTCCCTGGTTTTAAAGAGCCACTAACATTTTTTTTAATTTCAAATATTTTTTTTCTATTAAGATTATTAGTATTTATTCAAGGAGCTGGAGAGCCGCATTTTGATATCAAAAGAGCCGCATGCGGCTCGCGAGCCGCAGGTTGCCGACCCCTGACCTAAGCGAAGCTAGGCAGTATGCCTAGTATATATATATATATATATATATATATATATATATATATATATATATATACATATATATATATATATATATATATATATATATATATATATATATATATATATATATATATATATATATATATATATATATATATATATATATATATATATATATATATACTCAAACACAAAATACGACCATAGGATACTTATTGCTGGCCTGTTCGTGTTTTGAGAAATACGTGTGTTTTTTTTTTTAATTAAAACAAATTACAACATCATGTCATGTGTATAAGTGAATTAGTCTGTTTTGTGAAAATTAGTTTTATTTTATGTCTGCCGTAAGACCTCTAACATCATATAGGTCAAAAGAATATAAAACATGAAAGCTTTCTGTAAATAATGGTGTCTCGTGTCATGTTTATTTTTATGATTTTTATAAATTTTAAATACATTATCTTTATATAAAGTGTCATTCTTTAGTAAGTAATTTTTAAAAAATAATAATAAAGAAAAGTAATTGCTTTTTAATTATTTTAGTACAAATCTATTAAAAAGAGGCTTATGAGCATCACTATTTGACTATTTAAAAAAGGGAAATAAGTCATGGAAGTGGTTTAAACGTTTGCTTATCTTTGATAGGATTGATTGTAGGAGAAAGAGGACTCGGCTTTCACAGTGGTTTAAAAACGAAGGAAAAATGACCAAGGGGTGGTGTCTATAGAATAAAGATAATCCAACCGCAGCTACGGTAATCTTTTTTACAAAACAAACATTAAGTCAAAAATGCAAGAATTTTTTTTTTAACTATAACAATTTTTTTATGGTCGGCCGTGGGCCCCTAAATGGCCTGGGCCCCCCCGCGTTGCGGGGTCTGGCGGCACTGTAGTTCCGCCCCTGTGTAGGGGCATCTTTTAGAGAACACGCCCATAATCATTTTATACACTTGTGGTCATCCATAGAGTATTAAAGCCCATGATTATAATTTACACACGGTAGGGGCATCTTTTAGAGAACACGCCCATAATCAATTTATACACTTGTGGTCATCCATTGAGTATTAAAGCCCATGATCATAATTTACACACTGTAGGGGCATCTTTTAGAGAACACGCCCATAATCATTTTATACTTTGTGGTCATCCATAGAGTATTAAAGCCCATGATTATAATTTACACACTGTAGGGGCATCTTTAATGTAATTTGCTTATATTCATCATAATACTTTTGAAGGGCATCCAAACAGTAATTATGCCCGCATTCATTTTATATATCGTCAGGGCAACTTTAAAGTAATTTACTTGTATTCACGTTTGTATTTATATAATTACAGCAATTATGCCCATATTCGTTTATATATTATCGGATATTTATTATGCTTATATTCATTATTGAATGTCTGAAGGGCATCCCTACAGTAATTATGCCCTTTTCGCTTCATATTTTATCGGGCATCTTTATTATGTTTCTATTCATTGCATAATGTTTGTAGGGCATCCTTATTCATTTTGATGGACGTAACGGCATTCGTAGACTGATTAAGCGCACATCCTCTTGGTTTTTTCTTATTCTAATGATATTCTTTATTCATGGCCATTTGGATTTTTGTGTACGGTTAAATACAAACTTTCAAGTCCGTACTGTTTTGATACACTGGGCCGGGCCGAGTTAACTTCATTCTAAAGTTGTCCTTAAGTCTCACACTTCTTAATTACCGGCATTCGCGGCCGCCCGGTCGTACTGTCCAAAAACACATAAATAAGGTGTAGCTGGCTGTCACTTGTTTCCCCCCCCCCCCCTCACTTTAGGCACAAACCTTCTATTGTAAGACCGGTAATGTAATACCTAGACGCTCTATTGGCACGGCCAGAGATCCAGTAATGTAGTACTCGAATCTGGAGACTTTTTTTGGGATGTTCCATCCCATAGCCATATATTTAAATGCACAGTCTGCGTGATCTTTCACCTCCCCCCCCCCAACTTTCACCCACCCCAAAGCCAAAGCATCTACTGTCACCCACCCCTAAACCCCACACTACTGAGCGTTCTTATTACATTTGAGAGACATTTCTCTTGGATTCTATAGCCGAAAACGGTGTTTTTCCCACAATTCGAACTAATTATATAAAGTGTCCAAATCTGTCAATGGTTTCCTATTTGTTTTAATTTTAACCACTAATGCTTGTTGATATTGTAATTTGTCTAAAATTGTGTGCTTACTAACACTGTCTCTTTATATAATATATCTAAACGCATGACTTTTATTCTAACCACTGGCCATTGAACGAACAATTTAAAACACTTTATTGCATTAGAGCGATTTTCGAATAATTTATTTTATTTTTGCTTGTGATTAAAAGGGCATTTGCAGATGAAGTAAGCCCGTATTATTTTTAGATAACTTGTAGGGGCACCCAAGAGAATTTATTCGGTTTTGATGCATATGAATATAATAAAGAATACACTGTAAGGACACCCTCAAGAATAAGCATCAACAGATTTTTAATATACATTGTAGTGATATCATTTCAAACAATTGTGCCCATTTTATTTTTTATCAATTGTAGGGCATAGTAAAAGTTGTGTTAAAGTATTTTAATGCAAAGTAAAGTTATCTGTAAAGTAAATGGGCGCTTAAATAGAACTGATGTTATAAATAGTAGAGCCACCTGTAAAGTAAGTGAGTCCACGTTGATTTAATGAATTGTGGGAGTTATAACGACCCTGGTAGCCGTTACTGGATTAATTCCCACACAGGGTTTGCATATGAATACTTGGGGCCTAGAGCCGACCATTAAGTGCGGGCCCCAAGTTTAGCGATACTAAAATTCTATCAAACATCGACAATGCGCACAAGCAGAAATCGCTGTGCTCTATGACTAGAATCGATATTTTCTCAATGTATCGAGTTAAGACGAGACGCTTTATTCCTACGTATCCGACTACTTCGACGTACGAGACAAGACTATTTTATGTCCGTAACTAGTACAGGCATCCAAAAAAAATACACCTACATTGGTCAGAATACAATAGGGTATCCCAAATTTACATACCAGGTACAAGGGGGTGGAGGGGGAGGGGGAAGGGCTCACTCAATCAACCCATCGCCAGCCACCAAACAATCACCCGGCGACCGTGGTTCTCTTCCCTGCACACGAGGTGTGCCACCAATGTGTTTCTATAAAATACAGCATTGTTCAAGTTCGAGATGGGGAGGGGGGGGGGGGGGGGGTAACTTACTAGGCCTAACATCAACCGTGGCCTCAGTCGTAGCAATAAACAATGGCGAACTTTGACCTTTTAGTTTTTTTCCAATTTAATTCAACGGTGACCGCAGCCCGACCCCGGTAGGGTAATGGAAACTGTAAATTCTTTTGTTGGGCTTGGCATATAGCCCCTCCCCCCCCCCCCCAACATCCGGCATGTCCCCATACTGTTTTCTCCCTCCCCGAATGAGTCAGTCATTCTTTTGGATATATATGCATGGAGTCTTCTCAAGAGTTCAGCTAAGTCAATTTTTTAAAATGATTTTCTATTCGTATTCTGATTAATAACATAATGTGTGTTATAATTTATCGTCAATAGTAGGGCTACTAACGCTTTAAACACCGTAATTTATATATATATATATATATATATATATATATATATATATATATATATATATATATATATATATATATAATTTATGGGGGGCATCTTCCTTTGGTTTTGCCCCGGGCAGCAACATAGCTCTGCACGCCACTGTTAAGAAGCTATCAGTAAAAACTAATGGCATTAAAACAACGAAGAAAAAAACCCACCCAGAAATGCTTAAATCTGAAAAATTTGATTACTAATTTTTATTTACGAAACAAATATCTCCTTATAAACACATTTTCCGTTGTAGTAAAAACAGCATCCGATCCTTCTTTCAGATGAAGGATTGTGTGTGTCAGTCGCGTTCTCTCTCTGTAGTTCTAATGTAAGTTTCCTATATAAGTAAATTGTCGATGCATTGGTTATTTATTATGCTGTCTAATGTTTGTAATGTGTTTTTCCCTAGCACCCCCCCCCCCCCATGTTTAATGTCCTGTTCTTAGTGCAGCTCCGTCGCTGTCAAATCTGTTGTCATTATTGTCACCACGGCTTCTGTTGTCATTATTGTCACCACGGCTTCTGTTGTCATTATTGTCACCACGGCTTCTGTTGTCATTGTTGTCACCACGGCTTCTGTTATTGTCACCACGGCTTCTGTTATTGTCACCACGGCTTCTGTTATTGTCACCACGGCTTCTGATATTGTCACCACGGCTTCTGTTGTCATTATTGTCACCACGGCTTCTGTTGTCATTATTGTCACCACGGCTTCTGTTATTGTCACCACGGCTTCTGTTGTCATTTTGTCACCAAGCCTTCTGTTGTCATTATTGTCACCACGGATTATGTTGTCATTATCGTCACCACGGCTTCTGTTGTCCCTCCCTGAAGAGATGCTTGGAAGAAACTCTGTTTTATAGTCCATAGAAGTAATTCTTGATCTCGTAATTGTTTTCTGAAACGTATAGATCTAATTGATAACACATTTTTAGGCACATTTAAGTTTATTTTACGTACATTTTTCGGTATTGCCAGGAAACATAACTCAATTTAAAAAAATATTTTAAGAAATAAAATATATAAATATAAACTTATTTTCAATGTAATTATAATAAAATTAGAGAGCCTTATTTATTAATTTTTTGCAATGGTTTATGTTAAAAATATTTTTTTTTAAATATTTTCTTTTTAATTTAAGAAAATATAATCAATAATCATACAGTTCTTAACCATAACTTTTTACGATTAATGTTTTTATTTCAATAATTTTTTTTCAATACATGACGCGGCGTTTTAATTTTCAATAAATCCAATTATCTAGAGTCTTGCTTTGCAAGACGAAATAAAAAAAAAGTAATAACAATTGGTATTACCTCAATTAATTAAACCAGGGGTCGGCAACCTTTTGAAGCGGAAGAGCCAAAAGTTACAATTTTCAAAATTTCCCTGGTTTTAAAGAGCCACTAATTTTTTTTAATTTCAAATATTTTTTTTTTTTTATTAAGATTATTAGTATTTGTGCAAGGAGCTGGAGAGCCGCATCTTGATATCAAAAGAGCCGCATGCGGCTCGCGAGCCGCAGGTTGCCGACCCCTGAATTAAACACATAAACATATAATGAAGTTGTTATTAATGCAGTTTATTTTCTTTATAAATTTGAAGACAGGAGGGACCGCTGTGGGGTTACCATTCTGCCAATGCTTAGTCTGTGTACACGTTGTTCAAAAAAAAGAAGCTCAACCTTCCTTCATAAATAAATAAATAAATAAATATATATATATATATATATATATATATATATATATATATATATATATATATATATATATATATATATATATATATATATATATATATATATATATACTTTGTTTCTTGGGGGGGGGGAGTGACACCACTAAGTCCCAGATACAGTTAAGTAGCTATTGCTAGTCAGTCAGTCCCACATAGGGTCACGTGAACCTAGTGCATGACGTCACCTTTACCTGTCCGGTTTATCTACCAGACGGCTAGCAGTGACGCCAACTGACCTAATTAATTTTTCCCATAGGTAGGTCAACGGTTCTCGTGTTACAGGAGGTCTACGACATAAGGGTAGGTGAGTGGTAGGCACCTGGGATTTTGTCGGGTCTACGGCATTACCCCCACCCCTGTCAATTACCCCCCCCCCCCCGAATATTTCCCCACGGAGATCTCCCCCCCCCCTCGCAGTCGTTACCCCCCCGTCAATTACCCTTCCCCGCCGCATGCCAATGTACCCTGACCCTAACACTAACCCTAAAACCCAACCACTAACCCCTACTCGAAACCTACATCTAACTCTTACACCTCCCTACCGTATCCATAACTGGGTGGTGGGGGATATTTGCTCGGGGGGGGGGGGGGGTAATTTCGGGAGGGGGATGTTCGGGGGATAATTGACGGGGGGGGGGGGGGAGGGTAACGTCCTGTGATTTTGTCAACTACACTAGGTGGTGATTTTGTCAATAGTACTATGGTAGGTGGTTGGTGATTTTGTCACTATATTAGGGTAGGTATTGAATGAGGTAGGTGTGTGTTAGGCACCTATGATATATGGTGAACCACACTAAGGTAAGTATTATTGTGCATATGTTGAGAGCTATATCCGTCGATGTTTTGTCTCAGTCGAAGTCTTGCTCTTCTTGTCGAATATAAGTCACCTACAACAACCTCGCCACCGAGCACGATATGTGAATTTCTTTAAGGGGGGACCTGTAGTCAAAACACATTGTGTTACAAGCTACACAATACATGCTTTTTTTTGGAATTGTATTAACTATAAAATACTCACGCTACAAAATTCCAACCTCCCTATTTTAACTTTCAAACGATCTCCATTATGGCTATTTTTATGTTTCCACCCCTCTCTCTCTCTTTCCTTTAGTGGTCCACTCTACTGTCTCTACTGTCCAGTGACCCAGGGCAAAATGGATCTGAACCGCTGGTCGAGTGACATCATCGTTCCAATTAGATAACTAATTAATTTCACACCATTAATATTTCTTCAGGGTGTGTTGGTGTATTTAATAGGTACGTTTGTTTACATTTTTAAAAAAAACGTGTAATCGAATTTATGTTGTGAACTATTCCTGTATGATGAAATAAAACTAGCAAGATGTTGTTTATTGAGTTTTAATTTTAGCATATCGTGTTAGAGTGACTTAACACACCGATGACACGACTATTTCATAGTTAAATTATCACAGTGACACAGCAGGTTGGGGAAGTAGGTCACTAATTAATTAAACTAAAATAGTTAGATAAACACACACACATCTTCATCACTGAAAGTAGTCTTTAAAAAGTAAAGTACTACATTTTCAAATGTAACTTCAACCTTGGCTACAAGTTATTTGTACGTACCACAAAAAAAAAAGTAGAATCTAATTTAGGTTAAGTCAAATTATCTTTTTGGTTATGGCAGATGATATAGAGTTCGTCTGTTTCTATTACTTCTGTAAATGAATACATGTTTTGTCAGCGACGTATCTATTCAGGTACTCATAAAAGCTGAGTGGGCTCAGGGGCGTCCTATCGACTCGAGTTGCCACCCATTGTTTACAGATGCTAAATGATTTTTGTAAAAGACGATTTGATTTTGTTTTTCTGTCATACTATGTTTGGTTAGGGTTCAGTCTTGATACATGAGTACAAGGAAGGACTGACACACTACCACCAGCGTTATATTATACATATAGTGCGTTTTACATGTACTATTATCGACCCACGCTTGCTTTGAACACATCAAATCTTGTGGGCGGGAACGCCAGGTGTTTCTGTTTTACAGGTGTGCCACCTGGCAAGTTTTTGACAGGTGTGCTACTTCTGTTTTTGTTTGACAGGTGTGCTACCTGACATGTATGTATGTCGGGCGTGCTACCTGCCATGTATGTTTGACAGGTGTGCTACTTCTGTTTATGTTTGACAGGTGTGCTACCCGCCGTGTATTTTTGACAGGCGTGCTACTTCTGTTTTTGTTTGACAAGTGTGCTACCTGCCATGTATTTTTGACAGATGTGCTACCTGCCATGTATTTTTGACAGATGTGCTACCTGCCGTGTATTTTTGACAGGTGTACTAACAGTCTCTGCTTGACAGGTGAGCTACCCACCATGTGAACCAGCACTCAGGGCATGCCTTTTGTCTCCCCTGCACAAGCACACAGTCCAGCGGTTGCCATGGCGATGGAGGAAACAAGTCCTTTACTAAAATCGTCACGAACACAAACGGGTAATTAAAATTCTGCTGGTACCTAATAACACATGCCATCTGGTGGGTCGAGGGGAAGTACATGTTTAGACCTGCTGAGCTCGAGGGAGATAAAAAGTCAACAAACTATATTATAATTTTAAAACAAATGCATTGCATACATTTTTTTCAAACACGAATTCCTACCTCCGCTCCAGTTATGTCCCTTTACAGTTTACTCAAAGTTATGTCCCTTACCTCTGATGCTATGTTTGCCTCACAGGGACATGTTTTCGCATTAAAAAAAAAAATTTTCTAGTCACATCCTCATCCCACTCTCACACATCTCCACAAACGATCAAACTATATTAAAGTTTTTATTTAACGAAAAAATTAAGTGCATAGAGCTTAAAGTTGGTCAACTTTTTTCCATAAAATCTCTCCCAGGTCCAATGTATTCGGTACAGACAGCCATTGATGCCTTGGGCTTTGGGCGTTTTCAGGTGAAAATCTCAGCTCTAGCAGGTCTGTGTTATGTGAGTACTGATATATCTTATATTAAATGGTATATCTTGTAACAACTTACTGACTATAAACTGATATATTGTATTTCAACTGAATGACTATAAGCTATATCAACTGAGTGACTATAAGCTGACTTAAACCTCTAGATAAAGGATTTAAATTATTAATAATGAAGTTGTAAAGTTGAATATTGTTTGTACAATAGAATATTGGAGCGGCTGTGTCTGTTAGAGAAAACGAGATGACGCGGTTGGGGGTGAGTGGGAGGGGGGAGTAAAGATATACCATTTTCGAACAGAGTTTCTTCCAGGCATCTCTTCGGGGGGCTTGCCCCCCCCCCCCCGAAATTTTTTTTACCGCCCCCCGAACGAAATGAAATTTATATAATTTATATAGAAAATATATACTTTTAACAGTGTCCGCCCCCCCCCTCGAAGAAAGTCTACCGCCCCCAACCCCCCCCCCCCCCCGAAAATTTCAAGTGCCCCCCCCCCCCCCCCCCGGAGAAAAAAAGTCTGGAAGAAACACTGTTTTCGAAGTTTTAGCCCAAAGACCAATATGTGCCTATACATTGTCTTTGGCCTCTGTGCACACACGAGATTATATTTATAGTTGACTTCAGGGCGTAATGAAGATACTATTGACTCCTCATTCAAAATAAAAATAAAATCAACACTGAAATCTGTTGTAAAATTCCAAATATGTTTTTTTTTAAATCTCCCACCCCGCCTCAGATGTCCGACGCTATGGAAATGATGCTGTTGTCCATTTTGGCCCCTGTGCTGAAGTGTACCTGGCAACTGAGTGGACTACAGGAAGCTTTGCTGACCTCGGTAATTTTAAATTTATTTAAAATGAAGTAGAACCCAACCTACATTTTTAAACTCTTTTATTTAATTTTTTTTTAAAATTATTATTATTTTTTTTTTGCAGGCTGTTTTTCTGGGGATGGGGATCACATCAAACTTTTGGGGATATTTGTCGGATAAATACGGACGACGGCCGGTACATACCCTGAGTAACCAAACACATTGTTTAGACCATTTATTGTTTAGAGTTTGATGAGTGAAAGTGGTGGCCGAAAAGCGATTTGGCCAACCGAATTTGGCTTGGATCTTTAAAGAAAGCTATTTGTGCCAGTTATAAAGGATGTCTAGCTTATCATTCTGCTTATGTTAAAGAAAACAAATGCAATTTAGCACAAAATATAGAATCTATTAATAGTAATACTATATTCTACTTGAAGTTCTCTAAAAGCAAAATGAAATTTTGGATTGTTTTAGTGTGATTAGGTCAGGGGCGGAACTACAGTACCGCCAGACCCCGCAACGCGGGGGGGCCCGGGCCATTTAGGGGCCCACAGCCGACCATAATCAATTTATTTTTTTAGTTAAAAAAAAATCTTGATACATTTTTGACTTTATGGTTGTTTTTTAAAAAGAATACTGTAGCTGCGGTTTCATTATCTTTATTCTATAGACACCATCCCGGGTCCTCTTTCTCCACAAATCAAACACACGCTGTTGTCGGAAAAATTCTTATGAAAATCGCGTGAATGATAGGCAAGCGTTCAAACCACTTCCATGACTTATTTCCCTTTTTCAAATAGTCAAGTATGTGTGCTCTTAAGCTCCTTTTAATAGATTGCACTAAACAAATTAAAAAGCAATTACATCTCTTAATTATTATTTTTAAAAATTCATAATAAAGAATGACAAAGCATAAAAAGGAAATGTATTTAAAACTAATAATATAAATACAAAAAAACATGAAAATAAACATAACGCGGGAAACCATTACACATACAAAGCTTTCATGCTTCATATTCTTTTGACCGACCAACATGCTGGAAAAATTAAACATATATTTAAAGCAGAGATTTTCAGACTAATAGCACTCACACACACAGAGTGGATAGTGAGACTGATCTTCGATTTTACGCTGTTTACGATTGTCATTATTAATTAAAAAAAAAAAAAAATAGCACTCACAGAGTGATCACAGAGCAAAAAAAAAAAAAATAGCACTCACAGAATTGTGACGTGTTCTTGTAACTTGTTTTAATTTCTTTAAAAAAAAATTTTTAGTATTTTTAATTTTTAAAAAAAAATCGAACAATCCCGAAATGAGTACTGTGTTGGTATTTTCATATTTTGTTTATATACAAAGGCACACACACACACACACACACACACACACATATATATATATATATATATATATATATATATATATATATATATATATATATATATATATATATATATATATATATATATATATATAGTTGGGGCCCAAAAAATTTCTTTGCGGGGTGGCCCTTTTTTTCTAGTTCCGCCACTGGATTAGGTTAGTGTATTATGTTTTCAATTTGCCAGATGTCAATTTTGCTTTTAAACACTGGTTATTTTTGACTTGCCAGATATTACTTTTGTTTTCTGCTTTCACTGGCTACTTTGGAATGTTAAGTTCCCTGGCGCCGTCCTATATTTGGATGGTCTGTCTACGATTTATCGTTGGATGTGGATTAGGAGCGACGCCTCAAGCGTAAGTTAAACTTTTTAAAGTTACTTTAAAAACAACAACAGGCCTACATTTCTAAACTTAAAATATAAAACTTACTTTTAGTGATATCCCCGTTTTCCGGGGGGGGGGGGGGGGGGGGGGGGGGCGGACAGTGGTAAAAGTAAAATGTTTTCTATTTAAATTGCATGTCGTTCGGGGGGGGGGGGGGGGTGTATACTTTCTTTGAAGAGATGCCTGGAATAAACTCTGCAACCAAAACACCTGGAGTTCGAGGTTTTGGAGGAATAAAAATTACCTTATTTAACAAAGAACATGTTCTCTGTATATGAAATTTTTCTTATCCTCGGACCTCACACATATCGATAACTAATCATTTTTAGGAGCAAGAGCTTTATAAGCAAGTAATTAACAGTTCAAGGAGCTGGTAATTAACAGTTATAAGAGATTTATTCCATGTAAGATGGGAAATATGCATACAGATTTTCTTTTAGGCCTCTTTTTTGGGTGTATGGGCACTGCCCCCAAGAGTAAATAAAAAAAATATATAGAAAGTAAATACTTTAACCATTGATGTGTTGCTTCTAGAAGTTCTAATTAACCAAATTAGCTCTTCCATCCCCAGGATGACCTACTACTCAGAGTTTTTGCCCACAGCATCCAGAGGCCAGTGCCTAATGGCCATAGCTGTAAGTCTAGTATAGTGGCTTTAGATTTTTGGCTAAAGCTGTAAGTCTAGTATAGTGATTTTCTTTAAGTCTAATCTGAATGGTGTAGCTGTAAGTCTAGTATAGTTGCTTTAGATTTTTTGTCTTTAAGTCTAATCTGAATGGTGTAGCTGTAAGTCTAGTATAGTGATTTTCTTTAAGTCTAATCTGAATGGTGTAGCTGTAAGTCTAGTAAAGTGGCTTTATATTTTTGTCTTTAAGTCTAATCTGAAGGGTGTAGCTGTAAGTCTAGTATAGTTGCTTTAGATTTTTTGTCTTTAAGTCTAATCTGAATGGTGTAGCTGTAAGTCTAGTATAGTGATTTTCTTTCATTTTAATTTGAAGGGTGTAGCTGTAAGTTTAATCTGGTGGTTGTAATGTTATAGCTACAGACTGAAAATATTTAAACTTGGTTGAAAAAACAATGTATTTTTAACAAACAGTTTTTGACTTGTAGTTCATGTGGGCACTTGGGTCTTGCCTTGAAGCAGTTCTTGCCCTTGTTGTCATACCAACCCTTGGATGGAGGTGGCTGCTGGGAATTACTTCAATTCCTGTGTGTCTGTTTTCAATGTTGTTTAAGGTAAAGTAAAATAATTGTGACAGCAATGATAGTTTGACCATTGGCAATAAAAGTTAATTAATCATAATCAGTTACCTCCCTTAGTGAACACTATAAAATATTAAAAACAAACAATTGAAAATATTATATAAATAGCCAAAAGACATCAAGTTGTTATAAATCAGTAGCTTGTCTATAGTTTACTCAAACGAACAATTCAATTTTATATGATCTGTATTAGAGTTTTTAAAAGTTAAATTATTACAGACTTAACTCCCTTAACATGATTGTCTCAGATGTTGCCTGAAAGTCCCAGATACCTTTTAATCCATGGTCAAATGAAAGAAGCCACAACCGTTTTAGAAGATATGGCCAAATCGAACAAAACAAGCTTGCCAGAAGGGACATTACAAGAGCCAGAAAAGCAGGTAAAACATTGGGCCTCTGGTAAGTTATGTATAGTGGCCATGGAATCAGCTCCTGCTTATTATAGTATAATGTATTTCTTTTCATTCAAATATTGAAGTATAGTTTTATAATTACAGAACCACACAACTAGCAGTTGGAAAGACTTATTTCAGTCTGAATACAGAAGAACTACTATCTTAGTTTCTTTGATGTGGTATAAAATTTATTTCCTTCTATCTATATTAAGAAATTTTGAAAGTATTGAAAAATATTTCTTTTTAATTTATTAATTTACCTACCAGCAAATAATCAATTAAAAACAAACAGCAGAAAAAAAAATTAAAACATTTATATTTTCTCCTATGAACTATGTTGCAATGAACTATATATCACTTAAAGTGTAGCAGTAAAAAAATAATTTTTCCTAAATCAGGCTGAGTGGAAACATGGGCTACTATGGTACAGCTATTCTTACTACCAGTCTGTTTGAGCAAGCAGATGGTTGTCATGGTGAGGAATTTTTAGAATAGAAAAACATTCTTATTTCCTTATCATGTTTTTTTAAAATTATCCATACCTATTTCCTGGTTCTTTACTTTATGTTAACTTTTTCGGTAATTCTAATTAGTTTCTTCCTTTCTTCCTTCCTTCTTTAAAAAAACTAATTCTCTTTTAGTTTCAGTATTTTTTCCCTCTTTATTTTTAAAATTGTTCCTGCTTTTTATTTCTTTATTCAGGGTTAATAAAAATATTCATATTTCTTGCTTTCTTTCTTTAAAGAATTCCATCACTTAGTATGTCTGTCAGTGTTTATGTCTCAAGTTTTTTCAGGCTATGACAGTCAGTCCTCTCAAGAAGAAAAATGTGACGTCCACTGTCAGGCTTTGTCTACATCGGACTACGTAGATTTTCTTGTCACAACATTAAGTGAAGCTCCAGGTACTTGTTCCTCAATGTTTATCTGCTGAAAATATAATCTACTGGATGAGCTAAAAGCATTCGCTCATCCTCATCAAAGACAGGCATTCACTTATCCTCATTAACCAAAAGAATTCACTTATCCCAACCTAAAAATTGATTCCAGATATCTGTCTCATACACTACAATTTCATAACTTTCTGCTTAGGATTAAAATTTATTTATCCTGCTCTGAATCTATTTGTTCTTTTTAAAAAAAAATATTAATGTTGTAAACAACCAAGTATAAATGTTTATATTTAGGTTTATTTGTTATCCATGTACCCTCTCTCAATGTACAGGTTTACTTGTCACAATGTTTCTACTGTCTAAACTGGGGAGAAAAAAAGTGCTTGTCTCCCTTTATTTCTGCTACACAGTTGTGTTGCTGATGTGCAACATATGTGCACCAAGGTAACAATTACATTTTTTCTCTTATTTAACACTTAAAAGTATACTTTTTCAAAGATAAAATTTTAAATTAAAGTTTTTTAAATTTGTAGGAGTGTTTTAGTGGCCTTGATGTTTGTAACAAGAGCTTTGGGGAACGGAGCTGCCCAGGGCAATTATGTTTACACCGCTGAAGTAAGGCTTTAACAAACTAATCAGGATGAGATAATCAGATATAGCTAATTATTCTGATTGCTAAGTAATTTATATAAGGGATAGTTAATTTATCTGAATATAGTTACGTAATTTTAAATTCGTTTAATGCTATTAAATTATTTTGAAAACTTATTCATGTGTATAGTGGTATTAAGAAATTTGAATGTTTGTTAAAATCTTAATGAATAATCACATTTATTAATAGTAAAAATTCCACAACAACTACCAAAATTCAAAACAGTAAATATTTTAGTTTTGAAAACAGGTGTGGTGAAATTCTTGTGGATTTCCCCATTCCCATGTTGATGTTTTATGGATTTCCCCATTCCCATGTTGATGTTTTATGAATTTCCCCATTCCAATGCTGATGTCTTGTGGATTTCCCCCATTTAAATGTTGATGTCTTGTGGATTTCCCCATTCCAATGTTGATGTTTTGTGGATTTCCCCATTCCAATGTTGATGTCTTGTGGATTTCCCCATTCCAATGCTGATGTCTTGTGGATTTCCCCATTCCAATGTTGATGTCTTGTGGATTTCCCCACTCCCATGCTGATGTCTTGTGGATTTCCCCATTTCAATATTGATGTCTTGTGGATTTCCCCATTCCAATGTTGATGTCTTGTGGATTTCCCCACTCCCATGCTGATGTCTTGTAGATTTCCCCATTTCAATATTGATTGTTTGCAGGTTTTCCCCACAGCTGTGAGAGCTGTAGGGCTGGGCTGGAGCAGTAGTGTATCAAGAGCTGGGATACTGGCTACACCTTTCATAGCTCAGGTCTGATTTTAAACTTCCCTTACAGACCTAATAATCCATGAGACAGATAAAGTAGAGTGCATCTGTCTCTGACCTTGACATTTGAAATAATTTATCACACAGTATGTTAAAGACTGTACATTTTTTTAAAGATGAAATTTGATGTTCTTATTCTCATTTTTCTTTAAAATATTGAATGAAAATTCTTGATTTTTTTTAGGTTTTGATTAAGACATCTGCCTACTTGTCTATCTCAATTTTTGCCTTCATGGGTTTCATAGGAGGTGTTTCTGCTCTGTTTCTACCTTATGAAACAGCCAACAGGGAAATGAAGTAAAATAAAATGCTAAACAATCATTGGTTAAATAAAATAATTTTATCACTCAATACATTTGAAAAGTATGAATGAACACAATTGAGGAACAAAATAAAACTTGTTAAGATAATGCTGACTTACACATTTGTTAAATATATTGTAAAATGTATACACACCACAATTTATACACAATACAAGATTTTTTTTCATTGTAGTATATATTAAACGATGATTATGCAAATAAAATAAAATGTCAATTGTTTATGATTTCACTGTATAAGTAAGAATAAAGACATACTAAATGTTCCTTTAAAAGGAACAGATCAATTTAATATTTAAAACTGAAATGTCGTTATCATAACTTCATTTTCAAATTAAGCATCCCGTGGAAATGGGCAAAAAAAAACGTTTAAATGTTGAATTAAAAAAATATAAATCTCTATCTTTATAAAACAATAGTTACACGATAAAGTCAAAGTACCAACACTCATACCATTAGATCCGAAATTGATGGACTGTTAATATTCCAGTTAAGCTAGGTGTATCAACATCAACTTACTTACATACAATACTAAACTTTTTACGCAACTCTTCAAATTTTGCAAAATGAAACAAAAGCACTTAAACAAACTAATTTACTAATAAATGTTTTCACACATATATTTTTTAAGTTAAAATTTAAATGTTCTATTGGTAAATTTAATAGTACAGTTTATTATTTTTAAATAAAAGATTGTAGGTACTTACATTTACAACGCTGTATTACAAAAGTGCATTTAAAGCTTAATATTTTAATATTTTCTTTAATGACCAAGGAAGTTTAATATAGCGAGAGAAGTAAAAAAAAACCATAACTGAAAAGGAAGTTATCTCCCTTTTAAAAAATATTCACATTGTAGACTATTAAACTATTTAGCTCATGAAATCAATTGTTTTATTACAGTATGTATATTGAACAGCTTTAACTGTATGATAATGTAATCAGTAACAACTAATGAGCAGTATCACGCATAATTAATGTAATTATAAAAAATATAATAGGTTTGTAAAAATATAGCAATATCATAAAATAATATCATGACTTGTAAAAGAATACCATATTTAAATTGTTTTTTTAAACCATACACAAGATATTACAATATCTCCTTGGTATAAATAATAATAAGACTAGGTGGCAAGAAACAGAATTTGGCTGGTGAATTGATTTCAATAGATCAGTTCTGCTTTATATTCATGTGTTATACAATCAAAGAATTAAAACTCAACTTTTGGTGCAAAATGAAATGAGAACTAAACTTGGAGTTAAAAAATAATCATTTTAAGTAATTACATTTTTAAAAAAAATGAAATTAAAATAAACATATGTCAAATATTATAGAAGGATAATTTTCAGATCTTTTTCAACAAGAATATTTTCAGTTTAAAACTTAGTATTTAAGTAGAAAAACATAACAATAAAACCAACTAAAACACCTATTAAATTAAGTAGAAGCTCAATGAAAAAATCCATGTAGTTTAAAAAAAATAATTTAAAAATAACAAAAAAATAGTCTGTGATATAATCTTAGGATAGAAATGGAGCTCTAAACCTTAATCAACAACATGTGTGCAGAAATTTAATGCTTAAAAAAAAAGACTTAACTAAATAACACTAGATAAATCTAACTATCTTAAAATAATTTAATTTAGAATCTATGTCATAGGCTGAGTGAAAAGCCATGTATGGGCCCCATGTACCACTGCACTGCCGGGCCCCAAATAAAACTGAGGCACCTGAGCTACCTTGACAGGTGGGTGTGTCATACCAAATTTTGTACACAGGTAGGTCAAGCTTCCCCAGGGCAGCCATGTAGTTGATGTAATCTTCCTCCGTGCGAGACCCAAACCATTTCCTCTCCAGGTCCCCTGCCACTTTAGCATTGGCTAGAGTCACCTCGGACATATTCTCCTCCGTGACCCTGATCACTCTTCCGATGCTGACTTTTTTAGGGAGACCATGCGGGTGGGAGATGACAATAGCAAAGGCTGACATTCTAGGGAGAATTTCTTTCGGCAGCTGGTGAAAACAACGGCACTTGTCAGTGTCTATTTGCTGCAAAATATGGACGAGACTTTCGTCGTGGAGCGTCACTTTGAGAAATGTTTTATCCGAGGATGGTTTCGTGTAAAAAAGTTTTGTTGCATATTCCCTTATCACCCCGACTCTGTCCGAGCTGTCGTAGAAAAAATCGACAACTGTTTTGTTGAGCTCGTCTTCATCGTAGATGACGTGTTTGTTGGTGAAGACTTTGACGTCCCCCTGGTAGATCTTGTGGTGCTCTCCCAGGTCAGCCTTGCGATGACAGTGTGGTATAGGACAGTCGACTGCTTGAATGTCTCGGGGGTTATCAAAGACGTATTTGCCAGAGGCGGTTCTTGTACTTCTTGTGCCCCGAAGTCTGGCACAAGCGTCTTCGTTTGGTCGGTTTTTACTTGTCCATTTTACTAGAACACGCACCTGAAATGGATGGGGTTTTAAAAAAAAATTATCAAACGTTTTATAAGCAATTAGAGGAGTGTTTCTTAACCTGGTTTTGACTGAACCCCAGGGGACTCAGATGTTCGGCGGAGGTCAAGACACACACCTGACTCATGATTCACAGTCAGATTTTGTCAATGTGAATGATTGAATTATTAAGAACAGTTCACTGACTGCGAATATAAAACTGGTCGGGGTTCAGTATTTCCAAATAGGTTAAGAACCACTGAATCTGAGCACATAACTACCTATCTAAAGGTAAAGAATTAATTTCTGGCTTGAGTATGTAAGATGTGAGTGAATCCCCCCCCCCTTTCAAGTTTGCCATGGTACCTGCCTCAAGTTAGGGGCACTGAAGTGTATGTAACATGGTCACAGAAACAGATAAACTCTACTTCATCTGCTTTATTGACCATCAGTTCTGAAAGGTTAACTACTATCTTGAAAAGGATTTACACTTCTATTTACTTCACGATTGTTAAATATAAGCACTAACTAGTGACTGATTCAGGTTAACAGCCAAGCATTCATGAATACCTTACTAATCATGTACACATCATTACACTAACTCAGGCTAGCTATAGGGATTCGTGGAGTCTATAATACAATAGGACAATAGGGTTCTTTTGCATAAAAGGTTAAAAGAACACAGCAGTCATAGTGGGTAAGGACAAAATTTGTAGCTGCTTTCACAGTATGTGAGACAGTTTCTGGGCAATGAAAGTTTATTGTTGAATTTTGTTAACCTCAGTCATTTTAATATCACTAATATCTTCGGAGTATAAAATAAAAAAAACTTAGAACTTACTGCTGTTTTTGACTCAGCTAAAATATATTTTGCTACACGAGGGTGTCTTATTTCTATTGGAAGTTTCTCAACAGAAAATTCTCTCACTGGTATAAAGTCTGCATGATCATTGTATCCATTTTTTGGACATTTGTCCAAATCCAAAAATATTGCATCTTCATTGATGGAGGCTTCTGGATAATCAGGTACTAAATCCATCTCTGATATCCGTCCACCTGGATAAAATGATATTGACAGCTTTAATTATCAGATGTAATCAAATTAATTTGAAATAATATAAACAGACACTAATTTATTTAAAAAAAAAAAAAAACTTTGCTTTTTTAAATAAAATTCTTTCATCCTATTAGGTGGATATAAGCCATATATATCTAAAGTACCTATTACACATTTCATTGGTATGTTATCAAGACAACCCCATATTTATTTAAAATATTTAGTATGAACCAGATCATGTATTTCTTTCAGATATTTTTCTCAGAGAGTGGGGGACCTAACTAAATTTTCCAGGAGAAAGTGGACACCAATTTAAGCATATATTTTCTATTTTTGTTAATTTTATTTTATTTGGGGGATATACGTTCAGCTTTTCTTCAGACAATCTTCTCTGGAGGGGGTCAGGGGAGGGGGGGGGGACGATCTGTCAGGGATTCAAAGGGTCGATTCTAAATATCATCCTTGTTTTTTTCTATTTGTTCAGGGGAGAGGGGCAAACCCCGCCCCTCAATGAGATACCTGATACTGAAAAAAACTCTGACCAGATCCAGCCGTATTATTTTTACCTTTATAAAAATTCCCCCTGGATTTATCCTCCTTACACTCCTTTTTGTGCTCCTTCCAATGGTTTAGCTGGCACATTTTATCACAGTATTTAGCAAGCCAGCATCTGGTGCAGGACTTGGTGTTATAGGAACTCTTGCCACAAAAAGAGCAGTCATGTTCAACGGGTAAAAATTTCTCCACTTTGCCTTTGATATCTGGCTTTTTGTGCAGGGTGTTCCTACAGCTGCTTGTAATATCAAAGAGGACATTGTTGTTGTTGTGTTGGATTGATGCCATGATTTTATGGTCCAGTTCACATTGTGTGGAGATCTTGAGTGTTGGTGGGTTTTTTAATTTGATTTCAGTCTAACATTCACAGAGCCCCCTGGTTAGATCTGTTTTTAAATAAAAATAAAACATATTTTTGTATCAATACACCTAATCACATTTTTAAGAAAAATATTGAAAAAATATTTCTCAAGAATGAAAATCAAATTAGATTGCTAAACTTATTAATCAATATAGTGTTTACAATTACTTGACAGTAAGTAAAATAATACATTCATACCTATAGAGTACTTAAATAATTTAATAAATGTAGAATCACTTGATCAGGCATATTTTGGCCAACTATTATTGTTAGCCTATAGGCCCTATATATATATATATATATATATATATATATATATATATATATATATATATATATATATATATATATATATATATATATATATATATATATATATATATATATATATATATATATATATATATATATATATATATATATGGCAGTATTTTTTATGAGGGAAGAGGGGTAGGTTTAACTAAATTGTTCCATATAAATATATAGGCTATACTTAAACATGTATATCTATACATACATCCCTGTATACTGTATACTGCATATGTATAATTTAATGTAGATCTATGATTTATACTAACTTATAGATATTAGGAATATTTTTTTCACCACAACCCTCATACAACAAAAACCTTCCTGCGCCACAGGCCTTGCTTATTAAAATTAAAGCTTTAAACTTTAAACTAGGCCTATACACTATTAAATAATTATACATAAGTAATTGTATAACAGGTGGAAGTGTAATCAATTAAGCAAGAAGCACTCAATTTAAAATAAGTTTTAATACACATTTTGATTTTATAGGTCTAATTCTAGTAATAATGTAATATTATTTTAATAATAATTTAACTATGTAGTTTAGTGCTAAAGTAGGCCATATTGGGCCCATATTTAAAAAAAAAAATTACGGTAATATTACTAAATTACCTGATGTTTACCACCTAGCCTCCGTTGGTTAGACAGTGTATACACTGTTAATATTTATTATTTAACTAGATCTAGATCTACATCTAGTTCTAGATATATCAAATATACATGATCTAGATCTAGTCTAATTTCCCGTGATCCTATTATTAACAGTCGAGTCAGTTAAAGAATAAAGATGATGGATTTCAACTTTTTGTTAAATCGGTGAAATTTTTCTTGAGGCGTTTTGGTAAAGGAATTTTCCAGTGTAGTTTACTAGCTATAAATAGATTTTCGTCTGCCGTGTTGTTTTTTTTCCTGCGAGGAGAGAACATAATGTGATGTGTAGCCTAAGTCAGTGTTATTCAAAACTTCAGAAGAAGAAAAAAGTCCAGTTTTCTGCATTTAAATTTAACAGGAACCAGACCACATCAAATGTAATCATTATTCTGGGCTTCTGTGACTAGGGGTCGTCCATAAATGACCCTCACACTCGTAGGGGGGAGGGGTGCGTAATTGATGGGGGGGGGGGGGGGGGGGTTCAGATGGTGTGACGTCACACTTTTGTATTCAGAGTTTCTTTCAGGTATCTCTTCGGGAGCCCACCCGAAAAATTCCCCCCCCCCCCCCCGAACGAAATGAAATTTATATAATTATATAGAAAATATATACTTTTAACAGTGTCCGCCCCCAAAGAAAGTCTACCGCCCCCCCCCCCCCGAAAATTTCAAGTACCCCCCCCCCCCCCGAAGAAACACTGTTGTATTATAAAAAAAGCAATTCTTGAAAACTAGTTTTAGCCCTTATTTTGCGTTTTTAAAAAACTATTTTAATAAAATGTAATACGAATTGATTAAAATACTCTATGTTGACAGAGTTTAGACAAGATTTTTGGAAAAAATATCGATGTTTTAAGAAGAATTCAACTGCAATTTTGAGAGGGGTTGTAGGCTGAATTATGACGTCATTTTAGGGGGGGGGGGTCTGGCTTTTTGTGACTATGTGTGACGTCAAAAATCGTCAAAAAAAAAAAGTGACGTCATTTATGGATGAACCCCTACATCATGTATTTATTTGGCATAGAGAATATTTTGGTTAGGCCTATATGTTTGTTAGTTAATGTCCATATTAATATAAAGTAGCATTGTTAAAGTAGGTCAGAGATTTTTAGGCTATGCCTATAGCTGATGCAACTATTAAAATATGATGCAGTCCTATATCTACAACTAATAAAAAAATTTCCCGGTTTTTAGATTTCAATGAATTTCATGTAACTTTTATTTATAGGCAGTGGCGTCACTATGTCAGGCGGTACCCGGTGCAGTAATACAGCACAGAATGTCGTCCCCTCCGCTAATGGCTATAACTTTAAGGAATTTCGTGTCATCCCCATTCTTTATGTTTTCACCCTGTGCCTAATAAGACATTAACTGAAAAACAACAACAACAACACAAAACAACAGATTTAAAAAATTATAATAGTTAGTTTTTGTTTTCGTGTAACCCCACTGTATTGTGTCACCCGGTGCGGATGCCCCCCCCCCCCCAACCCTTGCCTTGTGACGATACTGTTTATTGGACAACTTGTAATATATAGCATAATGAGCAGATTATGTGATAGCACAGCAGTGGGTGGGTGGGGTGGGTGCTTCTTTCCGGCATCTCTCCGGTAGGGAGGAGGGGGTTTAGTCCTATTAAACGATATATATAGGCATATATATATATATATATATATATATATATATATATATATATATATATATATATATATATATATATATATATATATATATATATATATATATATATATGTATATATATATATATATATATATGACCTATATTGTGCAACAGGATAGGCAAAATATCAAATTTGTTATATAATGCGTGCACTATACTTGAGCGGTCGTCCCTTTAGTATAGTCTTTACCCCCCCCCCCCCCCACTCCCACCCACACTTATCATCACGAGCTATCACTAAACGCGCGCCCAATCAACAAGATCACGATAAAAAAAAAACACCATACCTCCTAATACCGCTTTTACACTTGCGACGTGTATACTGTCATGTCTAGAAAAATAAAAAAACTTTCAGCAAGTTAGTTAACAAATTCCGCGGGAAAATGTTTTCAAATGACACTAACTTGCAGCGAGATTTTCTTCCTTCGCGTGTAAACGCAGTTGAAAAAATAACAATAATCCTAAAGAAAAATAAATGTAATAAAATAATTTTTATATAGACCAATTTAAAAACGCCCCCCCCCGTCCTCCGTAAATATTTAAAAAAGAAGAAAACAGTTACATTATCAACTTACTTTGAGCGCGGCACTAGTTATGAGACTACTCAATTTAAGACAGCAGCTAAAAAAACTGAAGACACAGATTGGAAATGCATTTTCTTCCAACCATAGATGTATTATACCAACATCCCCATGGATCAACTTCCCTTTCCAAGTCCCAAGTCCGCAATATTTTAACACCCCACGTCTAATCAGCAACAAATCCCAAGGAAATGGTACGCTTAAACTATAGTTAAAAGTAAAAAATGTCGGGAAAAGCGCAGTTTACTGTTGCTAAAATAAAAATTGTGTTTTATAATGTAGAGAGGGGGCTGGGCTGGCGTAGACGGAAATAACCCAAACAGCTGTTTGCGCGGTTCGTCAACAGGATATTGTAGGCTGAGCTGTTTGTGCTATCGTGTCGCTGACTGTGTGTAGCAGTCGTGTAGACGCGGACCGGCATGGGGTTAAAATAACATCCAACAGCGTAATTGATAAAGCTTGATTAAAAAAAAAATAGCTGTTAGTTTTAGATCAGGCCTACAGCTCGGCACTATCGTCAAAAACTGGATTTTTTACTCTTACTTTCAGGGATTGTCCCCCTTCACACACGTCTGCCCCCCCCCCCCCCCCCCCCCCCCCCCTCGGACGAAAGAAAGACATTAAATTTTAAAAAAGAAAATATATCTCTACCACCTTTTTCCCCCCACCAGGTGCAAAATATATGAACGAAATAGAATTTATATAAAAAACATAATTTTACCAGTGTCCGCCTTTCGGAAAGTGTAGTCCACCCCCCCCCCCCACACATTTTCCTTCCCCCCAGAGAAAAAAGTCTGAAAGAAACACTGAACCACGGTCATGTATACCAATAGCTAACTCAAGCCGAATACCTAAATCCTTACATATCAACATTCCCTGTCTCCCGAAATTTTAGCTAAACAGCCCTAAACATGATTCGAATCGATAATTCTTAATTATATTGATTAAATTGTCTGCCATCACCGCATGCCGAACAACAACTGTGGTACCATACCGAGAAAAATGGAGGCCAATAAAAACAGTAATCTTCGTGTTGTCGTCTTTAACTGTGTGCAGTTGTTATTAATTAAGGGGGATTAGGAGACGTCAGGTTAGATTGATTATCTTGGAGACAACAGTTGTGCCCGATAACCTGACCTTGACTTCTGTAATGGTACCTGTATTTTAATGGTGTATAAATTAAACCATAGTAGGTTTCCTTTTTTTACATGGCATCACATCCTGTTTCAGAAATCAACATCGGTCGACTCCCATTTGGGTTTATTTTAACAGAATTATTGGCATCATATTATAAATAGATCTAGAATAATAACGTCACAATTTTTTGACGATTTACCCCCCCCCCCCTCCCTCCACGACGTCAAACCTGAGCCCATACCCCCTCCCCCTAAAAATGACAGTTTTTGTTTTTTAAACATTGATTTCTTTCTAAAATATTTACAGTGTATGGTCAACATTGATTATAATATTTTGTATAGAAATTGATAAAAACAGTCTTTTAAAATCGTTAAAAAAAGACCGCCTAAAATTCAGTTTCTAACATGGCTTTCTAAAATATGTAAAAGTGTGTCGTCACATTTTCAGAGGGTGGGGTGGGTATTGACCAGACTTGTGCAGAGGGTGGGGTGGGTATTGACCGGACTTGTGCAGGGGGTGGGGTGGGTATTGACCGGACTTGTGCAGGGGGTGGGGTGGGTATTGACCGGACTTGTGCAGGGGGTGGGGTGGGTATTGACCGGACTTGTGCAGGGGGTGGGGTGTGTATTGTGCTGGGGGTGGGGTGGGTATTGACCGGACTTGTGCAGGGGGTGGGGTGTGTATTGACCGGACTTGTGCAGGGGGTGGGGTGGGTATTGACCAGACTTGTGCAGGGGGTGGGGTGTGTATTGTGCAGGGGGTGGGGTGTGTATTGACCAGACTTGTGCAGGGGGTGGGGTGTGTATTGTGCTGGGGGTGGGGTGGGTATTGACCAGACTTGTGCAGGGGGTGGGGTGGGTATTGTGCTGGGGGTGGGGTGGGTATTGACCAGACTTGTGCAGGGGGTGGGTATTGTGCTGGGGGTGGGGTGGGTATTGACCAGACTTGTGCAGGGGGTGGGGTGTGTATTGACCGGACTTGTGCAGGGGGTGGGGTGTGTATTGTGCAGGGGGTGGGGTGGGTATTGTCCAGACTTGTGGAGGGGGTGGGTATTGACCGGACTTGTGCAGGGGGTGGGGTGGGTATTGACCAGACTTGTGCAGGGGGTGGGGGTGTGTATTGTGCAGGGGGTGGGGTGGGTATTGTCCAGACTTGTGGAGGGGGTGGGTATTGACCGGACTTGTGCAGGGGGTGGGGTGGGTATTGTGCTGGGGGTGGGGTGGGTATTGACCAGACTTGTGCAGAGGGTGGGGTGGGTATTAAGCTTGTAGCCTACTACAGGTTCCTATCTGTATTGACGTTTTCACATTAGATCAGTGGTTCTTAACATTTTTGGGGGTACCGAGTCCCATCAGCTTGATATAGTACGCATTCACCGAACCCTTCTTAATAGAAAAAAAAAATAGATCATTGAGTTAAGAACCACCGAATTAGTTAGATGATGTTTATAGGTAATTATAAGCCTACATTAAGTTAAGGATTATGTCTAGTCTAGTAGGATAATATGTCACATAACGTGTACAACTCACGAGTTCATTATTAGTCAAAGCCTAACCTAATAAAATCCATATTGTGGCACATATACTGTAAGTTAATTTAAGCTTACAGGTAACACTTTATCATGAAACTAATTTTTAAAAATATGACGTGAATAAATATTTTTAAGTAACACGTAACACTGAGTTATGATTGCAATGATGAGGTGAACGGAAATACCCACTGTTAAATTTGTCTATTTTTAAAGTTTTCTCAGAAAACTTGAACTTGGCAATTTTATGGTTTTTTTTTAATGCGCGATAAAAATCTCAGTTGGTAACCAACGTCTTACACATATCGGTTCTTTTTTAAACTGAGGACCCTGTCCGGATGTTTGTTGTTCGGACTTAGGAACACGATTGTCCTGGCCAGATGTTTGTTGTTCGGACTTAGGAACACGATTGTCCTGGCCAGATGTTTGTTGTTCGGACTTAGGAACACGATTGTCCCGGCCAGATGTTTGTTGTTCGGACTTAGGAACACGATTGTCCTGGCCAGATGTTTGTTGTTCGGACTTAGGAACACGATTGTCCCGGCCAGATGTTTGTTGTTCGGACTTAGGAACACGATTGTCCCGGCCAGATGTTTGTTGTTCGGACTTAGGAACACGATTGTCCCGGCCAGATGTTTGTTGTTCGGACTTAGGAACACGATTGTCCCGGCCAGATGTTTGTTGTTCGGACTTAGGAACACGATTGTCCCGGCCAGATGTTTGTTGTTCGGACTTAGGAACACTTTTGTCCGGTTTCTATTAATCAATAGCTCCTTTACATAAAGCGCAATAGCTGTATATACGCTAACAAATAAGATAACAAAGTTGCTAAAACATTTTAGTAAAAGGTCACTCATAAATGGCGTCACACTCCAGGGGGAATGGGGTAGTCGCGCTATTTTGGGGTGGGGAATGTCTTCAAATTCTTAATATCAGAACCGGTTTTTTTTTTTGGGGGGGGGGGGGAATGTAAGAATCGGCTAAAATGGGTGACATGTTCATGATCAACCACAACACAAGTTTACTGATCTTATCCGTCACCCCCCCCCCCCCCTTCACTCCGTCATCCTCCACCAAAGTAACATCTACCACCCACAGTATCCAATGTCTGCATCTCCGGTGATATCTGATTTGCACGAAACAGTACGCAGATGTTTTTAGTTGGTCGTCCATAGATGACGTATTACTCGTAAGGGGTGGAGGGTGGGGGTCCGTAATTTTGTGACGATGTGTTATGAAGGTGAGGGTTTGGATAGTGTGACGTTACACTTTGGCTTTATTAAAAACTGAATTTTAGCCATTTCGCGTTTTTGAAAACTTTTTTGTAGATTGTGATAAAAATTGATAAATATACAGTACAGCAATCAATGTTAAGGGAGCTCAGTATATAATATGTTAATAAAAAATCGACGCTTAAAAAAATTTAAACTGGAATTTTATGGGGGTCGTATGCTGAGGTTTGTCTTCATTTTAGGGAGGGGAGGGGTCTGGCTTTTTGTGACGATTTGTGATAGAGGGTAATGTAAAAATCGTCAAAAAAAAAATTATGATGACCCCCGGGGTGGGGAAAGGGGAGCAATGCTGGTGGCATGTGACATTATTTTTTAAATTTAAATCGAAATTTTCCCCCGGACTTATACAATACAAAATTTAAAATAGTTTAGTAACGACCGATCCAGGGGACATAACTTCCAACAGAAAACATGGTTCCAATGTTAAAATTTTAATAAAATTAACACACATATGGACTACGGAGAAAAAATGAGGAAGTTTCAATTGAAAAGTCTAGCTAAGTACACATTACTATTACAGAACACTTCTGTTATTATCACAATAGCAGAGGCGTAGCGAGGGGGGGAGGGGGCACATGTCCCCGGGCGCCGACCTTAGGGGGGCGCGAAAATGGGTTGGAAAAACAAATTTGAAAAACAAAAAGGTTTGAGCGGGGGTGCAAATCGAAAGTTTGAGGGAGGGGGAGGGGTGCAAATCGAAAGTTTGAGGGGGGGGGGAGGGGTGCAAATCGAAAATTTGTCCCCGGGCGCCGGGAAGGGTCGCTACGCCTCTGCACAATAGACACAGTAAAATAAATATATAATTACAAAGTATACTTTTCAAACTTCATTGTAGTCCAACACACATAGTATATATTTAAAATATATCACATAAAAGATGAAGAGACATGCGTTATGGGACAGAGTTATTGCACTTGTAAGCTCAATGTCATTCATTTGATACTACAGGCCATGGTTTTAGTGTCAGTTGCTACATGTTATACAACTAATGTCCGTTTATCTTTGTCAGGATTTGAGTGTTGGTTCATTCTTTACCAGTCAATCTATTAACTTCACAAACAAGGGGAGAGCATTAAGATAAAAATTACAGTGAGAATAGAGTCACCCAAGTGTGGAGTTACAAAAAAAGTTATATTGAAGATATAATGTTGAAAAATAAAATCCATGCAATGGATTACTCTCCAAAGCATGGGTACTAATAACTTAATGGATTTAATTGGATGAGTTGTGCAACGTGTTGCTGCTCTAAATTTAGAGCAATTAAAATATTTAAAAGTGACACATGTATACAGATAATTCATTTCCTGGTAATTGATATTTCAATAAATAAAAAAGTACAACATAGTTTTAGTAATAAGCTAAAATGAAGCTGCAAATAAAGTTTGATGAAGATCAGCAAAATAAGCCCACAAGAACTAGAAGCTTAATAATTTATTGCTACTCTAACATGCTGTACAGTAGCAACAAAGCTCTATAACTATATAATATGGCACAACAAGTCTGCAAATATAATAGAGGTCACAAAAAATGACGTATAAATTCTAAATGTGTATAGTAATTAGTAATTCAAATTGGTTATGTAGTGAAACTCTTTGGTTTTATTCAGTTTGCTAGTTTTCGTTGGAGCTCTAGAATTTTGGGATACGTTCAACCTCCCCACTCCCCTGATATTATTGATATCATTTTGTTTAAATTGGTTAGATAATAAATATAGCTATAAACATGTAAAGTTTCATCAATAATAATTTTAAAAAATTCTTTAAAGACAAATCAAGGGTTAAATTGTTGAAATATTACCTGTTATCACAATAATAACAGACTGTTTTGTAGAGATCATGATTTACTGACTAAAAAAGTCATGATTACAAATGGAAAACTAAAATTAATGTTTAAAAAAATTATTACAAGCTTTTTAAATATTTTGTTTAACCTAATTCTATGGCACAGACTATACAATTACCACTAGCATGTAATAGTGTCCTAAAAAATCTTTTCATCCTATAAAATACTTTGGCATTTTCTAATATTGTTAGCTTGTGCTAGTAAATATTTGACTTCATGACTAGTTTTGTGACTTTTCTTTGAAAAAATTTACAAGTAATTAATATACACAAACATCACAAGAAAAAAGGGATTTCTTGAGTATAAATATATGCCATAAAATATATCAGCTTTTCTCTTGAGTTTAAGTTTAATAAAATTGTACAGCTGTTTGGTTTTTCAAAAACCTTAATGAGACTTCAAATTATAGCCAGTAATGTTTCAATCCATGATTGGCCAACTTCAAAATAATGGACTTCTAACATATAAATATGTGCTGTCAAAATATCAGTTGTTTTCTTGTGTTGAAATAAAATTGAACTTTTAGGTAATTTTAAAAACCGCATCGATACTTCTATTTATGGCCAGTTATGTATCAATCCATGAAGCGTCCAACCTTAAAATAATTTAAATTAGAATCACACTCAAACGCCGTGTGATACGCTGTGTACGGCCCCCAGACCCCGTTGTTGTGACGCGCCCCAAACAGCACCGGTGCTCCAGAACTACCTTGGCAGGTGGGCGTGTTGTACCAGACTTTGTACATGGGCATGTTCAAACTACCCAGGGCCTGCATATACCTCCAGTAGCCCTCTTTACTCCTGGAAGCAAACCACTCTTTCTCAAGCCTCCCCACTGTCTTGGCATTAGCGACAGTTTCGTCGGACAGGTTTTCTTCTGTCACCCGAATCACTCGACCAATGCTGATCTTTTTCGGTAAACCGTGAGGGTGTGATATAACAATAGCGTACGCAGACATTTTTTGTAAAATTGCTGGTGGAATCTTCTGGAAAGTTGATGACCTTTTCACCTCCAGGTCCAGCAAATGCTCAAGAAATTCACGTTTGTGGACGGAGAGTTTGAAGAAAGTTCGATCCGTTGTTGGCTTGGTGTAAAATAACTGGACTCCGTACTCTCTGACTACTCCTTGCCTGTCGTCACTGTTGTAGAAAAAATCCACAACGGTGTTTCTTAGTTCTTCATCGTCAAACAGAACATGCTTGTTGGTGAATATTTTCAGATCCCCTTCAAAGTAGGTGTGAACCTCACCCAATTCTTTTGAGTAGTGGCAGTTTGGTATGAGGCACTGTTTTGAAACAAAGTCATTAGCATCATCCAGAATGTAGGTACCAGACGCTGTTCTTGCCTTTTTTGTGTTTCTGTAATTAGCACATGCGTCTCCATCTGGTCTATTTTTACTTGTCCAATTAACAAGAACACGCACCTGAAAAATTAATGCATAATGTCATAGATTGGTCAAAATATAAAATTCAATTTAAAAACTTGTTTTTAATTACTAATTTTCTTAAACATTTATTTAAAAAAATATATATGAATATATAATTAATTAAGAATATATAATTAACTTTAATTCATATAATAATAACAACAGGATTTAGCAGATATAAAACTAGAGAAGATCTGTACTTACTGTCATTTGTGACTCAGCTTTTAAATAGTCTGTAACAACATCGTACTGAATACTCTGTGGCAGATGCTGTGTGGTAAACTCCTCTACCCCAATGAAGTCTGCATGGTTGTTGTGGCCATTCTTAGGGCACTTGTCCAAACCCAGGAAAATTCTTCTACCAAATGGCCCTGCTTCCAGCACATCAGTGCCAGAAAACAAGTCAAACTCAACTATCCTTCCGCCTGTGGCAAAGAAATCATAAAAGCAAAATAAACTATTGGTGATCATTTATAAGTTATGCACCTGTAAATTTAAATTAAGGTTTTAAAAAAAATGTAAATGTTTTAACGTGCTCTACTAACTAAAAATTTAAGTGTAAAATTAAAGGATTTTGTTTGACATTGATACTTTTTGTCTCAATAAAACTTATAAATAGGGACGGTGTGATCAAATTGTAGAGCTTACAATTGCTAACACAAAAACCTTGAATTCATATCCCATATATAAGATCTCTTTGACCCCAAACAATTATGATGGTACCTGACTCATGCTAGGGAAACAAAGGCAGCTGGGCATAATAATCCTGACCACATTTTCCCCTCATATGCTGAGGTAATTGAAACAGATTAACTCTACTTTATCTGCTCCACATGTCTTGGGCATGGATAGGAAATGATGATAATTTACAATCACAATTCAAATGTAAACCATAAGTTAAATAAATATATGGGCTAGTAGGGCAAAAAAGTAGAGCTTAGTTGAAAAATCCATATAATAGGAGGAACTATTTTCTTAAATTCTTGTTCCACTTCATAACAAGATGTGAAGCTTATTTGACAAAAATTTTAAAACACAAAACAAAACACAAAACCTCACCTTTAAAGAAAAGTTTTTGAGATGGGTCCTCCCTGCAATCAGCCCTATGCTGTGGCCAGTGATTCCTCTGACAGAAACTATCGCAATATTTCGCCCACCAACATCGAGTACATGACTTGAGATTAAAAGAATTTTTCCCACAGAACGCACAGATGTGTTCAACAGGTAAGAAGATTTCTGTATTTTTAACATAGCGATAATTCTTAAACTTATTTCCAGGTATTTTTGGTCTTGATGATGCATCAGAGGCATCAAATACAACTACAGAATGACTTGAATTTGTTTCTCTTTTGGCTGTCATTGCAAGAATACATTAGGTAAATACTTCAAGTACTCTTATACTTATATCTTAACTACATTTGAATTTTTTTTAGCTTATTATTATTTATTATTATTAATTAGGCCTAGATCTAGTAGTTAGGGCTTAGGCTTTTATTTAGTTTTTTTTAGGCTACATTAAATTTCAAGGCTCAAGGCAGGCAAACGTCATCGTGATTTCATTAAAAAATGTGACAAAAAATAAAGCCCAGATCCAAATCTACAACTGTCAACTACAAGTGACAACTTCTCTGTCAACTGCGCAATTCTAGACGATTCTTGAATGTAAATATAAGATAAACAGCAGATCTCGAGTTCTTCTTGTACAGTAACAGTAGGCCAGTATGCCGTAGGCTAAACAGTACAAGAAAACGCAACACACCAAACACAACACAACAGCAATGTTTTCTTCTAGATTTTAGTCCTACTTTTACTTTTTCTGTCTATAAATAGCCGGCTGGGTAAATCCGTTTGTAAGTAGCCCACATCTGAACATTACGTGGCAAATGTGTCATGCATTGCATGGATTAAGTTTTTCTGACGCAACTAATTTTACTCGAGATCTAGCTAAATCTAGTTAGATCTATAATATAATAATTAACCATAAGGAGGCTTTATACAGATAACTAGAATTTATGTCTACAAGCCAAAGTGCATCTTTAAATCCTAATTTCCTACATTCATCATTGGTTATGATCAGGCTATGATCATTGTTCAAGAAGCCCGGGGAATTTTAAAAGGGGTCCCCCACCCCAGAATAAAATTTTCGTTGTGCATATTTCTCCCCTCAATCAAAACCTAAATTTTACACCGTGGCGTGAAGAAATGTTAAATAATTTTTAAAATATCAACTCGAATAGGATTATTAAAGCACCATTCATGGGATAGGGATCCATCGGGATTTTTTCCTGGGGGCCCACCGGAATTTTTTCCTGGGGGCCCACCGGAATTTTTCCCTGGGGGCCCACCGGAATTTTTTCCTGGGGGCCCACCGGAATTTTTTCCTGGGGGCCCATCGGGATTTTACCCAGTAGAACTGCGGGCCAGTCCACCTCTGGTTATGATTAATGTATGCGACCGTAAAATACTGGAGAAATGTGACCGGCTGTTCATAAATGACTAAATAACTGGGGTGGGAGGGGGTGACTTTCATGATAGTTTACTACTAGAGAGGTAGTATTAGTTTTTATAATAATAAATGTCCACTCCGTAAAGTAGCCTACATTTTGTTGGCACATTTCTTAGAAATAGAAATTTTTTGAAAAAATAAAACAGCTTTTCCTATCTTAGAGATAAGCTTAATTAATTAAGGTGGGTGGGTGGAAATTTGTGACGTGGTTTTAGTCACGAGTTTCTTCCAAAATAAAAAAAAAGGGAATTTATATAGAAAACATACTTTTACCAGTACCCCGACCCCCCCCGAGAAAAAAGTCTGGAAGAAACACTGGTTTTAGTAGGGAAGGTCTATCTGTTATGAAGACGCGTTATGATGCTAACGAGGGATGAATGGGTGGTGTGTGTGTAGGGGGGGGGGGGGGGGAGGGGTTTCAGAAAGTGTGACGACACATTTTGCTTTTTAAATAAGTAATGTTAGAAACTGAATTTTAGCCGTTATTTCGCTTTTATTCCACCTTTTATTTTGTGAATTGTAATAAAAATTGATCATTGTAGATCTACTCACAGTTAAACAATCTTCGTAAATGTTTTAGAAAGAAATCTAGGTTAAAAAAAAAATTGCTATTTTGAGAATGTGTGGACGACTGAGGTGTTTATGGATGACGTCTAACCAGAATTTCTTCCAGGCATCTTTTCGGGAGGGGGGTGGGGGGGGGGGGGGCGGCACTCTGTCTCCCCCCCTCCACGAAGAAAGGCTACCGCCCCACCGTATATAATTGAAATTTATATAGAAAATATATACTTTTACCAGTGTCCGCCCCCCCCCCGTGAAAATTTAGTCCGGCCCCACCCAGAAACACTGAAAGAAAAAACTTGTAAAGTTAGGGGAGGATGTAACAAAAACATTAAGAGACTAAAATTAATGAATATAATTTTCATAGGAATCATAGGTCTACTACAATAAAACAGTATGAGACATTAGTTTAAAAAGCAAGAGATACGAAAGTATACACTTCTGCTGAACAGCGTGGTGGGCGGGTGGCGCCCGGATGTTGATCTAAGAGAGTGTCAAAAGGGAGGAGAAGGGGGGAGGAACGGAGAGCTTATTTTAGTTTTAGTGACTGGTTTACACATATGTATACTCCAAGTTATTAAAACAGATAACCAGTGGCGGAACTAGAAATCAAAGGCTCCCCCGCAAAGAAAAAGCTAGGGCCCCCCTATATATATATATATATATATATATATATATATATATATATATATATATATATATATATATATATATATATATATATATATATGGGGGCCCTATATATATATATATATATATATATATATATATATATATATATATATATATAATCTATATCCTAACTGAGTAATTTAGTCTACTTCATTGCAATATATAACTATTCTGAGAGAACAAACCAGAAAAAATTTATTCCAAACTCATCCAGAAGTGAAAACATCATAAACAAGCTGGTCAAAAATATATAAAGAAGTTAGCTTGATTCGTGAATGGTTTATCGCGTTATGTTTATTTTTTTCATTTTTGCCTTTATAATATCAATTTTGAAAACATTAATTTTTATAGCTATAGTATTGTATAGTACGTCTTATTTAAGTAATAATTCAGAGAATCAATTACTTTTTAATATACAGAGTACAAAACTATTTAAATGAGCTTCGTGGGCATCCCTATTTTAAAGAAGGGCAGTAAGTCATGGAAGTAGTGTGAATGTTTACCTACCTTTCAAACTATAGCTCTTGTAGATTTTAAAATATTTTTCTACGCAACAATCTCTGCTATAGTAGACCAGTTTTTTTTTTTTTTTACAAAACCACTTTCAAGATGCATGAAAAACATAATTTTTGAAAAAAAAAATCATTGTTTTTTTGTCGGAACTGGGCCCCTAAACGTCCTGGCCCCCCCCCCCCCGAATTGCGGGGTCTGGCGGTATGGTAGTTCCGCCCCTGCAGATAACATGCTTAATTCTACATAGACAACTGAACTATTTTCCACATCGATTGTAGGTCTACAGGAGGAAAATAAATTTAGTCTAAAGAGTTTATGGCCAATGACCAGACACCTACTCCCTTGCTTTAATTTGAGGTGGGGCGGCGTTCGCTAATGTAAACTGAAAGAATTTGTATTGTTATGTAAAAAAAGAATAATTATACAGCACTTATTCTTTTAACGTTTTAAGACAGAAAAATAAAATAACCTTTATGATTGTTTGATTTTGGAGTTGTCTCTCCGAGATAGGTTACTGGGTCTCATCCGGACGGGGTTCGAACTCGGGACTTTTGGAGTTAGTAATCATGAGCACTCCGGCCCGACCACGACGTCCACATCGACCAGTAAAAGAGTACATACGTGTGGGGGTGGGGGGGGTGGGGGGTGGGGACTCGCGGTTGACAACCGGTACGGTAACTCCCCCCCCCCCCAACGACTACTCGGTGTTTTTTCGACAGATATTTCTTTCCCTGGTGCCTGGGGTAAGGGGAGACAACAGAGTTTCTTCCAGACATCTCTTCGGGTGGGTGGGGGGAGGCGAAGCAATTCCAACTGCATCCACCCAAAAATTTAGGTCCACCTCCCGAAAAGTTTCAGGTGCCCCCCCCCCCCCACTAGAAAATAGTCTGAAAGAGACACACGTGAGGCACTTCAGACTTTCCAAGCGAGGGGGGGGGGCGGTTAAATTTCTGGGAGGAGGGGGGAGGCGGACACTGGTTAAGGTATATATTTTGTAATAAAATTATATAAGTTTATTTCCTCCTGGGGTGACCATCAAAGAGATGCATGAAACAAACTCTGTACATACCGTACAAGCTACTCGAGATAGATCAGAGGCGTAGCGACCTTCCCGGCGCCCGGGGACATACTTTCAATTCGGCGCCCCCCTCGGGAGCAAATTTTCGATTTGCACCCCCCCTCGAACTTTTCATTTGCACCCCCCCCCTCAAACTTCAAACTTTCGATTTGCGACCCCCCCCCCCCCTCGAACTTTTCATTTGCACCCCCCCCCCCCCCTCAAACTTTCAATTTGGCGCCCCCCCTAAGGTCGGCATATGTCCCCCCCCCCCCCTCGCTAAGCCTCTGAGATAGATCAATGTCCTAACCTGGGTGATGTCTCTCTATGCTCAAGTACGTACTTAACTTTAATGAGTTGTTTAATTAATAATTAACATAGAACTCTCTCTCTCTCCTAAATGTGTGACGTCATTTACAGACGGCTACACTTAAATTAAGTAGACTGAAATGTATGCGTTATTTAAAACAGAGGTCATGTATGGGGTATAAATAGAACGCTACGACGAACAATGCTAAGTAAACCACGGCTTATATTTTCACCACAGAACGTCTGAGTCACGATTATTGTAGTAGGAGCGGCTTCAATAGAACACGTGGTTTAAGTAAACAGCGTGGTATGTGGATGTGGATGGGGGAGGAGGAGGAGGAGGAAATCCCAGACAATATGTGGTCAAGTGGCGGTGAGGACGTGTGGTTTTTTTTATATACAGCTACACGTATAACAGTAACGTTGTTATATGAGTCTCCACAGGGTGACTAGAATAATAGGACATTTTTGTTTGTTTGTTTGCGAACTCTATTACAATAGGCTGCGAGGACCTAGGACATTACCCCCCCCCCCCCCCCGATCAACGAACACCCCGGACTTTTTCTCTCGACATTAGACCCAGAGTTATTACCCCCTTGTCAATTACCCCCCCCCCCCCCCTCACGCTGAAGAACCCTGACTCTATCCCTAACCCCAAAACCTTGCCACGATTATAACCCCATCTATATTACTACATCTAACCCTAACCGAAGCCCTAGCCCTTGTCCTAACTCCACCCTAACCCTATAATATAATATCCATAAATGGGCGGGGGTAATTGATAGGGTGGTGTCAGGGAGGGGGTATTTGACCGGCGGGATTATGTCCTGCTCCCTGGCTGAGAGTATTGGTTTCAGTGGCGTAGCGAGGTCGGGTGTCACCCGGTGCGGCACTTAATGGTGTCACCCCCCCCCCCCAGAGGCGCAGCGACCCTTCCCGGGGACAAACTTTCACATTTTCGATTTGCACCCCCCCCCCTCAAATTTTCGATTTGCACCCCCCCCCCCCTTAAATTTTCGATTTGCACCCCCCTCGAACTTTCGATTTGCACCCCCCCTCAAGTTTTTTCTCTATATATTTTGCTATTTTCCCCCTAGCTACGCCTCTGATTGGTTTTATTATCTCCCTCCATATAGATCTACTTGTAATTGTCGGCTTTGTTTCTCATATTATTAAAGTTAGAGAATAAAAATACAATAACAAAACAGCGTTCTTGAAAAGTTCTAGAGAAAGGTTTCTACATATTTGATTGATAGATTTGTTCGTACGTACATAAGTAGGCCTACTTATTACAAACTAATAAATTATTAAAAGTACGATTGTCTGTCCTGGATTTTAAATAAACATTAAAATCAATGAACAACATAATGTGATGCGATTTCACCACACTGCAAATTTTCACACATGGTGTAACCCCATTGACAC